>NC_068441.1:33984304-34229304 GCF_023373465.1 Oncorhynchus keta
ATAGATGGAATGCACTCACATGAGATTTGCCGTGATGTTGACAGAGTGGCATGGGAGGTTTATTTCTTAGACTGGGGTAAGATGTCAATTTTGGGACACATCCTCAGTAGTGTGCCTTCGAATCAGTGGGTGTTTCGGCCTTTAATCACTAAACACCCTCATCAAAGGTGGCCAGCTAAAGGGTAATCAAGCCTTAGCTTGTGTCCCATGCCCAATTAAGATGTCCCACGGGACTATGCAAGGCAGGGGCGTCCTCTTCCCTGAGCCAGCCATACAGCTGACCGCATACTCTCATATGCCCTCCTCAAGTTGGAGGGATCTGAATTGGGTTCTCAGGTGGGGGTGGGGGTCATGAAGTTATAGCCCAGCAAGGGTCCTTCCGTTTGATCCAGATCCACTGGCTGCTTCTTTCAGCTGCTTGAGAAACTGCTCTGACGGTCTGCCGCAGAGCCTGTCCATGGATTCCAAGTTCTTTCAGCAACCTGATGATGGAAGAAGCCACGAATCCTCTGCATCCCACTTCAACTGGCCAGACCTTTGCATTCCAGCCACGCTGAGTTGCGTCTGCTGCCAACTCTGTGTAACGCAGTTTCTTACGCTCGTAGGCCTCTTCAACAGAGTTTTCCCATGGGACTGTGAGCTCTATGATGTACACAGCCTTTCGTGAAGGGGACCAGAGTACCATGTCTGGCCTAAGGTTGGTAGAAGCAATCTCAGGTGGAAAAATGAGTTGCTGGCCAATATCGACAAGCATCTTCCAGTCCCGGGCCATGGCTAGGTGTCCAGTTTCTGGCTTTGTAGGAGGATACTTGGGCCTTTTCTGTCCCTCCCGGATGAATGTTGTTGTTTTGACGGGATTGCTTGTTTTTGGAGGTAATGAATTGGTTGCACTCCTCTTGGTCTCAAGTGCTACAGCCAGGCTCTTGAGGACCTGATTGTGCCTCCAGGTGTAGCGGCCTTGTGAGAGGCTGGTCTTGCAACCTGTCATTATATGCCTGAGAGTCGCTGGAGCTGGGCAGAGGGGGCAGGTCGAGTCCTCGCCATACCATTGATGTAGATTTTTTTGGTGATGGAAGCTTAACATCATAAAAACAGCCTATGATGAAGCTGATGTTGCTTGCCTCCATTTGCCAAAGCTCACTCCAGCTGAGATCTTTCTCCTCTCCAGGCCTTCCCACCGCGTCCATTGCCCTTGTTTAGCAAGAGAGACAGCCTTGCACTTCTTGCAGTCTCCTCCTGTCTGCGCACCTCCTCGACCACCAGCTTCCTGCGTTCAGATGTTGTTGCCTTATGGAACGTTGGTTTGCTTGCTGCCAGGCCCAAAGCCTCTTCCATGCTGATATTCCCCACAATGTCTTGGTGTCTCAGGGCTGATGTTGCTTGCTGCACAGCCTTGGATGATGTCCATTTCCGTCCAGTTTGTAGAAGAGGTGCAGCCTTGCTAATGGTCTGGTCTTTGGAGTCCTTCAATGTCATCTGAAGTCTTACTTTAGAGCACTTGTACTCCTCCGTTAGACTTGTAAGAGGTAGTTCAAGGACCCTTTGCCATAGAGGCCGATGTTACTCAGGCATCGTGGGACACCCAGCCATTTCTTCACGATGAGGTAATGGTTCGCTCCATCTTCTCCACTGTTGTTAATGGGACCTCATAGACGGTGAGTGGCCACATTACCCGGGAGAAGTCCAAACTGTAGGCACCAAAGCTTGAGCCTCCCAGGCAGTAGGGTCTTGCTGATGTTCTCAAGACCGTCGGCGATGTCCTGTCTACTTGCTGCACTTGATCTTTATCCCGGAGGCTTTCGTTGTACCATCTACCCAGGCTCTTGATGGTTGCTCAGATACCGTTGGTATCGGGTCATCTCCAATGCAGAACCTCACATCTTTAAGCTGTCCCTTGACTATGGAGATGCTTCGAGATTTGCTTGGCTTGATTTTCATCCGGGGCCCACTCCCTGATGTTATCCTGCAGTTTTGCAAGTAGCCGCCTGGTGCATGCTGCAGTGGTGGTCAGTATAGTCATGTCATCCATGTATGCTCGATAGGTGGGGAGACGGAGCCTTCCTTAGTTCTCTCACCGCCGGACCACCCATCTCGATGCCCTGATGATGACTTCCATGGCCATAGTGAAGGCCAGAGGAGAAATTGTACAGCCTGCCATTATGCCTACTTCCAAGCGCTGCCATGTTGTTGTGAAGTCAGGTGTTGTGAACACAATTGCAGGTCTTGGAAATAGGCCTTACCAGTGTAGTGATGGGTTCTGGTACGTGGAAAATGTTGAAGGATTCCCAGAGGAGTTCATGGGGAACTGAGCCAAAGGCATTGGCCAGGTCGAGGAAGATGACATAGGGGTCTCTCTTGTCCTTCTTAGTTGTTTGGATCTGTGCCAAATCATACTAGTATGTTCCAGGTAACCAGAGAAACCAGGAATGCCTGCTTTCTGTACAGATGTATCAATGTACTTGTTCCTTTCCAGATAAGTGGACAGCCTCTGTGCTATTATACTGAAAAGATCTTCCTTCGACGCTGAGAAGGGAGATTGGTCGGAATTGACTGATTTCTGTCGCATCCTTCTCTTTCGGGATTAGCACACCACCAGCCCTTCGCCATGCCTTTGTATTATTTCCTTCTGCCACACTATCCTCATGAGCCTCCAAAGAAAGCGTAGAACATCCGGGGCGTTCTTGTAGAGCTTGTATGGTACTCCATTAGCCCAGGAGCAGAGGCCGCTTCTGCTCTTCGGACAACGTTCTCTACTTCCCTCCATTTTGGAGGGTCAGTGTCCAGATTGAATTCTGTTGGTTGAATAGGTGGGATGTCATGTGATGACTATCTGCTCATGCCTTTTCATGTCCTGGTGGACATTTTCCAGATGTTCTTCCAGTTCAGGCTTTGGAGTTTTTAGGATTCCGCACTTTCCTTTGCGAAGAGATCTTTGACAAACTTAAAGGGGTTTTTATAGAACCGTGTTCTTGAGTGTACCTTCTTCCTACGAGTTTCCTTAAGTTTTCCGCGTTCGCAAGGTTGCCAGCCGACATTTAATGTCTGCTTTGAGTAGCATGATACCTCTCTGCATCGGAGGCCTTCTTCCACTGCTTCCTCAGCTGCCTTCTCTCTCTGACAAGTATCTCGATCTCCTGCTGTCTCCTAGATTTGGCTGGCGGGGGTGGTGTCTTGCCACTTCTCCTTTCGCTTACTCCAAAGCGCCTTCTCCGTAGTGGTAGATAATGTCTCCCATCCTTTCAAGCTTTTTCTCTGCTGTTCCTACCTGTTGTTCCAAGATTTTGTCAGGTCGTTGTTGATTGTTTCCCACTTCTTTTCAACAGCTTTGGGCCACTTCACACTCGGTCTGTGCCCTTGATCTTTTCTCTTTAGAGGTCTCTGTGGTTGGGTGAGTTCATCCACCGGCATTTCTGTGCTTGTGTTATCCTCCTCAGTTACAGGGGTGCTGATGCTCTGCGAACTTTGGTTTGCGTCCCGTCGCTGTGCTTCATTCGACTGATTTGACTGGCTGCTTCGTAAGAAGTACTGGTCAATGCGAGGTCCCTGTCTCTGCTCTCCCAAGCACCTTTTCCTCCCTTGATGGATCCCTTAATCCCCTTGCCGATGTTACTCCTCTCCCAACCACAGCTGCACACCTGAAGTGTGTGTCCTGCTGCTGTTATGGTTGTCTCATGTGCTGTGTTCCTACTGTAGTCGTTTCCGTTCCTGGGTCCGTAACCATGTGATCAGTCGTTGAGCCATCTTGCGCCCCAGCTCTCGCAGGCTCTAGGGTATGTTCCTTTGTTGACTTTCAGTAGCACTTAGGGGTGTCTCCAACATACTGAAACAGCTCGGAGACTGCCAACATGGGTAGCTAGCCCATGACAGCCCCAGTGGGGTCTATTCCTCCGGTCAGTTGTCTCTCCAAGCTGTCACACAGACTTTCCTATGTTGTCAGCTGTCCTTTCACAGCAGTCACTGGACTGGTCCAGATGATCAGAATCATAAAACACGGATGAGATGTTAAAACTGTCCATTGTGCCAATAGATGGAATGCACTCACATGAGATTTGCCGTGATGTTGACAGAGTGGCATGGGAGGTTTATTTCTTAGACTGGGGTAAGATGTCAATTTTGGGACACATCCTCAGTAGTGTGCCTTCGAATCAGTGGGTGTTTCGGCCTTTAATCACTAAACACCCTCATCAAAGGTGGCCAGCTAAAGGGTAATCAAGCCTTAGCTTGTGTCCCATGCCCAATTAAGATGTCCCACGGGACTATGCAAGGCAGGGGCGTCCTCTTCCCTGAGCCAGCCATACAGCTGACCGCATACCTCATATGCCCTCCTCAAGTTGGAGGGATCTGAATTGGGTTCTCAGGTGGGGGTGGGGGTCATGAAGTTATAGCCCAGCAAGGGTCCTTCCGTTTGATCCAGATCCACTGGCTGCTTCTTTCAGCTGCTTGAGAAACTGCTCTGACGGTCTGCCGCAGAGCCTGTCCATGGATTCCAAGTTCTTTCAGCAACCTGATGATGGAAGAAGCCACAAATCCTCTGCATCCCACTTCAACTGGCCAGACCTTTGCATTCCAGCCACGCTGAGTTGCGTCTGCTGCCAACTCTGTGTAACGCAGTTTCTTACGCTCGTAGGCCTCTTCAACAGAGTTTTCCCATGGGACTGTGAGCTCTATGATGTACACAGCCTTTCGTGAAGGGGACCAGAGTACCATGTCTGGCCTAAGGTTGGTAGAAGCAATCTCAGGTGGAAAATGAGTTGCTGGCCAATATCGACAAGCATCTTCCAGTCCCGGGCCATGGCTAGGTGTCCAGTTTCTGGCTTTGTAGGGGATACTTGGGCCTTTTCTGTCCCTCCCGGATGAATGTTGTTGTTTTGACGGGATTGCTTGTTTTTGGAGGTAATGAATTGGTTGCACTCCTCTTGGTCTCAAGTGCTACAGCCAGGCTCTTGAGGACCTGATTGTGCCTCCAGGTGTAGCGGCCTTGTGAGAGGCTGGTCTTGCAACCTGTCATTATATGCCTGAGAGTCGCTGGAGCTGGGCAGAGGGGGCAGGTCGAGTCCTCGCCATACCATTGATGTAGATTTTTTGGTGATGGAAGCACATCATAAACAGCTCTTATGATGAAGCTGATGTTGCTTGCCTCCATTTGCCAAAGCTCACTCCAGTTGATCTTTCTCCTCTCCAGGCCTTCCCACCGCGTCCATTGCCCTTGTTTAGCAAGAGAGACAGCCTTTGCACTTCTTGCAGTCTCCTCCTGTCTGCGCACCTCCTCGACCACCAGCTTCCTGCGTTCAGATGTTGTTGCCTTATGGAACGTTGGTTTGCTTGCTGCCAGGCCAAAGCCTCCTCTTCCATGCTGGATATTCCCACAATGTCTTGGTGTCTCAGGGCTGATGTTGCTTGCTGCACAGCCTTGGATGATGTCCATTTCCGTCCAGTTTGTAGAAGAGGTGCAGCCTTGCTAATGGTCTGGTCTTTGGAGTCCTTCAATGTCATCTGAAGTCTTACTTAGAGCACTTGTACTCCTCCGTTAGACTTGTAAGAGGTAGTTCAAGGACCCTTTGCCATAGAGGCCGATGTTACTCAGGCATCGTGGGACACCCAGCCATTTCTTCACGTATGAGGTAATGGTTCGCTCCATCTTCTCCACTGTTGTTAATGGGACCTCATAGACGGTGAGTGGCCACATTACCCGGGGGGAGAAGTCCAAACTGTAGGCACCAAAGCTTGAGCCTCCCAGGCAGTAGGGTCTTGTTGATGTTCTCAAGACCGTCGGCGATGTCCTGTCTTACTTGCTGCACTTGATCTTTATCCCGGAGGCTTTCGTTGTACCATCTACCCAGGCTCTTGATGGGTTGCTCAGATACCGTTGGTATCGGGTCATCTCCAATGCAGAACCTCACATCTTTAAGCTGTCCCTTGACTATGGAGATGCTTCGAGATTTGCTTGGCTTGATTTTCATCCGGGCCCACTTGATGTTATCCTGCAGTTTTGCAAGTAGCCGCCTGGTGCATGCTGCAGTGGTGGTCAGTATAGTCATGTCATCCATGTATGCTCGGATAGGTGGGAGACGGAGCCCTTCCTTAGTTCTCTCACCGCCGACCACCCATCTCGATGCCCTGATGATGACTTCCATGGCCATAGTGAAGGCCAGAGGAGAAATTGTACAGCCTGCCATTATGCCTACTTCCAAGCGCTGCCATGTTGTTGTGAAGTCAGGTGTTGTGAAACACAATTGCAGGTCTTGGAAATAGGCCTTTACCAGTGTAGTGATGGGTTCTGGTACGTGGAAAATGTTGAAGGATTCCCAGAGGAGTTCATGGGGAACTGAGCCAAAGGCATTGGCCAGGTCGAGGAAGATGACATAGGGGTCTCTCTTGTCCTTCTTAGCTGTTTGGATCTGGTGCCAAATCATACTAGTATGTTCCAGGCAACCAGAGAAACCAGGAATGCCTGCTTTCTGTACAGATGTATCAATGTACTTGTTCCTTTCCAGATAAGTGGACAGCCTCTGTGCTATTATACTGAAAAGATCTTCCCTTCGACGTTGAGAAGGGAGATTGGTCGGAATTGACTGATTTCTGTCGCATCCTTCTCTTTCGGGATTAGCACACCACCAGCCCTTCGCCATGCCTTTGGTATTATTTCCTTCTGCCACACTATCCTCATGAGCCTCCAAAGAAAGCGTAGAACATCCGGGGCGTTCTTGTAGAGCTTGTATGGTACTCCATTAGGCCCAGGAGCAGAGGCCGCTCTTGCTCTTCGGACAACGTTCTCTACTTCCTCCATTTTGGAGGGTCAGTGTCCAGATTGAATTCTGTTGGTTGAATAGGTGGGATGTCATGTGATGACTATCTGCTCATGCCTTTTCATGTCCTGGTGGACATTTTCCAGATGTTCTTCCAGTTCAGGCTTTGGAGTTTTTAGGATTCCGCACTTTTCCTTTGCGAAGAGATCTTTGACAAACTTAAAGGGGTTTTTATAGAACCGTGTTCTTGAGTGTACCTTCTTCCTACGAAGTTTCCTTAAGTTTTCCGCTCTTCGCAAGGTTGCCAGCCGACATTTAATGTCTGCTTTGAGTAGCATGAGACCTTCTCTCTCTGCATCGGAGGCCTTCTTCCACTGCTTCCTCAGCTGCCTTCTCTCTCTGACAAGTATCTCGATCTCCTGCTGTCTCCTAGATTTGGCTGGCGGGGGTGGTGTCTTGCCACTTCTCCTTTCGTTTACTCCAAAGCGCTCTTCTCCGTAGTGGTAGATAATGTCTCCCATCCTTTCAAGCTTTTTCTCTGCTGTTCCTACCTGTTGTTCCAAGATTTTTGTCAGGTCGTTGTTGATTGTTTCCCACTCTCTCTTTTCAACAGCTTTGGGCCACTTCACACTCGGTCTGTGCCCTTTGATCTTTTCCTCTTTTAGAGGTCTCTGTGGTTGGGTGAGTTCATCCACCGGCATTTCTGTGCTTGTGTTATCCTCCTCAGTTACAGGGGTGCTGATGCTCTGCGAACTTTGGTTTGCGTCCCGTCGCTGTGCTTCATTCGACTGATTTGACTGGCTGCTTCGTAAGAAGTACTGGTCAATGCGAGGTCCCTGTCTCTGCTCTCCCAAGCACCTTTTCCTCCCTTGATGGATCCTTAATCCCCTTGCCGATGTTACTCTCTCCCAACCACAGCTGCACACCTGAAGTGTGTGTCCTGCTGCTGTTATGGTTGTCTCATGTGCTGTGTTCCTACTGTAGTCGTTTCCGTTCCTGGGTCCGTAACCATGTGATCAGTCGTTGAGCCATCTTGCGCCCCAGCTCTCGCAGGCTCTAGGGGTATGTTCCTTTGTTGACTTTCAGTAGCACTTAGCGGGTGTCTCCAACATACTGAAACAGCGTCGGAGACTGCCAACATGGGTAGCTAGCCCATGACAGCCCCAGTGGGGTCTATTCCTCCGGTCAGCTGTCTCTCCAAGCTGTCACACAGACTTTCCTATGTTGTCAGCTGTCCTTTCACAGCAGTCACTGGACTGGTCCAGATGATCAGAATCATAAAACACGGGACGAGATGTTAAAAACTGTCCATTGTGCCAATAGATGGAATGCACTCACATGAGATTTGCCGCGGATGTTGACAGAGTGGCATGGGAGGTTTATTTCTTAGACTGGGGTAAGATGTCAATTTTGGGACACATCCTCAGTAGTGTGCCTTCGAATCAGTGGGTGTTTCGGCCTTTAATCACTAAACACCCTCATCAAAGGTGGCCAGCTAAAGGGTAATCAAGCCTTAGCTTGTGTCCCATGCCCAATTAAGATGTCCCACGGGACTATGCAAGGCAGGGGCGTCCTCTTCCCTGAGCCAGCCATACAGCTGACCGCATACCTCATATGCCCTCCTCAAGTTGGAGGGATCTGAATTGGGTTCTCAGGTGGGGGTGGGGGGTCATGAAGTTATAGCCCAGCAAGGGTCCTTCCGTTTGATCCAGATCCACTGGCTGCTTCTTTCAGCTGCTTGAGAAACTGCTCTGACGGTCTGCCGCAGAGCCTGTCCATGGATTCCAAGTTCTTTCAGCAACCTGATGATGGAAGAAGCCACAAATCCTCTGCATCCCACTTCAACTGGCCAGACCTTTGCATTCCAGCCACGCTGAGTTGCGTCTGCTGCCAACTCTGTGTAACGCAGTTTCTTACGCTCGTAGGCCTCTTCAACAGAGTTTTCCCATGGGACTGTGAGCTCTATGATGTACACAGCCTTTCGTGAAGGGGACCAGAGTACCATGTCTGGCCTAAGGTTGGTAGAAGCAATCTCAGGTGGAAAAATGAGTTGCTGGCCAATATCGACAAGCATCTTCCAGTCCCGGGCCATGGCTAGGTGTCCAGTTTCTGGCTTTGTAGGGGGATACTTGGGCCTTTTCTGTCCCTCCCGGATGAATGTTGTTGTTTTGACGGGATTGCTTGTTTTTGGAGGTAATGAATTGGTTGCACTCCTCTTGGTCTCAAGTGCTACAGCCAGGCTCTTGAGGACCTGATTGTGCCTCCAGGTGTAGCGGCCTTGTGAGAGGCTGGTCTTGCAACCTGTCATTATATGCCTGAGAGTCGCTGGAGCTGGGCAGAGGGGGCAGGTCGAGTCCTCGCCATACCATTGATGTAGATTTTTTGGTGATGGAAGCACATCATAAACAGCTCTTATGATGAAGCTGATGTTGCTTGCCTCCATTTGCCAAAGCTCACTCCAGTTGATCTTTCTCCTCTCCAGGCCTTCCCACGCGTCCATTGCCCTTGTTTAGCAAGAGAGACAGCCTTTGCACTTCTTGCAGTCTCCTCCTGTCTGCGCACCTCCTCGACCACCAGCTTCCTGCGTTCAGATGTTGTTGCCTTATGGAACGTTGGTTTGCTTGCTGCCAGGCCAAAGCCTCCTCTTCCATGCTGGATATTCCCACAATGTCTTGGTGTCTCAGGGCTGATGTTGCTTGCTGCACAGCCTTGGATGATGTCCATTTCCGTCCAGTTTGTAGAAGAGGTGCAGCCTTGCTAATGGTCTGGTCTTTGGAGTCCTTCAATGTCATCTGAAGTCTTACTTTAGAGCACTTGTACTCCTCCGTTAGACTTGTAAGAGGTAGTTCAAGGACCCCTTTGCCATAGAGGCCGATGTTACTCAGGCATCGTGGGACACCCAGCCATTTCTTCACGTATGAGGTAATGGTTCGCTCCATCTTCTCCACTGTTGTTAATGGGACCTCATAGACGGTGAGTGGCCACATTACCCGGGGGAGAAGTCCAAACTGTAGGCACCAAAGCTTGAGCCTCCCAGGCAGTAGGGTCTTGTTGATGTTCTCAAGACCGTCGGCGATGTCCTGTCTTACTTGCTGCACTTGATCTTTATCCCGGAGGCTTTCGTTGTACCATCTACCCAGGCTCTTGATGGGTTGCTCAGATACCGTTGGTATCGGGTCATCTCCAATGCAGAACCTCACATCTTTAAGCTGTCCCTTGACTATGGAGATGCTTCGAGATTTGCTTGGCTTGATTTTCATCCGGGCCCACTTGATGTTATCCTGCAGTTTTGCAAGTAGCCGCCTGGTGCATGCTGCAGTGGTGGTCAGTATAGTCATGTCATCCATGTATGCTCGGATAGGTGGGAGACGGAGCCCTTCCTTAGTTCTCTCACCGCCGACCACCCATCTCGATGCCCTGATGATGACTTCCATGGCCATAGTGAAGGCCAGAGGAGAAATTGTACAGCCTGCCATTATGCCTACTTCCAAGCGCTGCCATGTTGTTGTGAAGTCAGGTGTTGTGAAACACAATTGCAGGTCTTGGAAATAGGCCTTTACCAGTGTAGTGATGGGTTCTGGTACGTGGAAAATGTTGAAGGATTCCCAGAGGAGTTCATGGGGAACTGAGCCAAAGGCATTGGCCAGGTCGAGGAAGATGACATAGGGGTCTCTCTTGTCCTTCTTAGCTGTTTGGATCTGGTGCCAAATCATACTAGTATGTTCCAGGCAACCAGAGAAACCAGGAATGCCTGCTTTCTGTACAGATGTATCAATGTACTTGTTCCTTTCCAGATAAGTGGACAGCCTCTGTGCTATTATACTGAAAAGATCTTCCCTTCGACGTTGAGAAGGGAGATTGGTCGGAATTGACTGATTTCTGTCGCATCCTTCTCTTTCGGGATTAGCACACCACCAGCCCTTCGCCATGCCTTTGGTATTATTTCCTTCTGCCACACTATCCTCATGAGCCTCCAAAGAAAGCGTAGAACATCCGGGGCGTTCTTGTAGAGCTTGTATGGTACTCCATTAGGCCCAGGAGCAGAGGCCGCTCTTGCTCTTCGGACAACGTTCTCTACTTCCCTCCATTTTGAGGGTCAGTGTCCAGATTGAATTCTGGTGGTTGAATAGGTGGGATGTCATGTGGGATGACTATCTGCTCATGCCTTTTCATGTCCTGGTGGACATTTTCCAGATGTTCTTCCAGTTCAGGCTTTGGAGTTTTTAGGATTCCGCACTTTTCCTTTGCGAAGAGATCTTTGACAAACTTAAAGGGGTTTTTATAGAACCGTGTTCTTGAGTGTACCTTCTTCCTACGAAGTTTCCTTAAGTTTTCCGCTCTTCGCAAGGTTGCCAGCCGACATTTAATGTCTGCTTTGAGTAGCATGAGACCTTCTCTCTCTGCATCGGAGGCCTTCTTCCACTGCTTCCTCAGCTGCCTTCTCTCTCTGACAAGTATCTCGATCTCCTGCTGTCTCCTAGATTTGGCTGGCGGGGGTGGTGTCTTGCCACTTCTCCTTTCGTTTACTCCAAAGCGCTCTTCTCCGTAGTGGTAGATAATGTCTCCCATCCTTTCAAGCTTTTTCTCTGCTGTTCCTACCTGTTGTTCCAAGATTTTTGTCAGGTCGTTGTTGATTGTTTCCCACTCTCTCTTTTCAACAGCTTTGGGCCACTTCACACTCGGTCTGTGCCCTTTGATCTTTTCCTCTTTTAGAGGTCTCTGTGGTTGGGTGAGTTCATCCACCGGCATTTCTGTGCTTGTGTTATCCTCCTCAGTTACAGGGGTGCTGATGCTCTGCGAACTTTGGTTTGCGTCCCGTCGCTGTGCTTCATTCGACTGATTTGACTGGCTGCTTCGTAAGAAGTACTGGTCAATGCGAGGTCCCTGTCTCTGCTCTCCCAAGCACCTTTTCCTCCCTTGATGGATCCTTAATCCCCTTGCCGATGTTACTCTCTCCCAACCACAGCTGCACACCTGAAGTGTGTGTCCTGCTGCTGTTATGGTTGTCTCATGTGCTGTGTTCCTACTCGTAGTAGTTTCCGTTCCTGGGTCCGTAACCATGTGATCAGTCGTTGAGCCATCTTGCGCCCCAGCTCTCGCAGGCTCTAGGGGTATGTTCCTTTGTTGACTTTCAGTAGCACTTAGCGGGTGTCTCCAACATACTGAAACAGCGTCGGAGACTGCCAACATGGGTAGCTAGCCCATGACAGCCCCAGTGGGGTCTATTCCTCCGGTCAGCTGTCTCTCCAAGCTGTCACACAGACTTTCCTATGTTGTCAGCTGTCCTTTCACAGCAGTCACTGGACTGGTCCAGATGATCAGAATCATAAAACACGGGACGAGATGTTAAAACTGTCCATTGTGCCAATAGATGGAATGCACTCACATGAGATTTGCCGTGATGTTGACAGAGTGGCATGGGAGGTTTATTTCTTAGACTGGGGTAAGATGTCAATTTTGGGACACATCCTCAGTAGTGTGCCTTCGAATCAGTGGGTGTTTCGGCCTTTAATCACTAAACACCCTCATCAAAGGTGGCCAGCTAAAGGGTAATCAAGCCTTAGCTTGTGTCCCATGCCCAATTAAGATGTCCCACGGGACTATGCAAGGCAGGGGCGTCCTCTTCCTGAGCCAGCCATACAGCTGACCGCATACCTCATATGCCCTCCTCAAGTTGGAGGGATCTGAATTGGGTTCTCAGGTGGGGGTGGGGGGTCATGAAGTTATAGCCCAGCAAGGGTCCTTCCGTTTGATCCAGATCCACTGGCTGCTTCTTTCAGCTGCTTGAGAAACTGCTCTGACGGTCTGCCGCAGAGCCTGTCCATGGATTCCAAGTTCTTTCAGCAACCTGATGATGGAAGAAGCCACGAATCCTCTGCATCCCACTTCAACTGGCCAGACCTTTGCATTCCAGCCACGCTGAGTTGCGTCTGCTGCCAACTCTGTGTAACGCAGTTTCTTACGCTCGTAGGCCTCTTCAACAGAGTTTTCCCATGGGACTGTGAGCTCTATGATGTACACAGCCTTTCGTGAAGGGGACCAGAGTACCATGTCTGGCCTAAGGTTGGTAGAAGCAATCTCAGGTGGAAAAATGAGTTGCTGGCCAATATCGACAAGCATCTTCCAGTCCCGGGCCATGGCTAGGTGTCCAGTTTCTGGCTTTTGGGGGATACTTGGGCCTTTCTGTCCCTCCCGGATGAATGTTGTTGTTTTGACGGGATTGCTTGTTTTTGGAGGTAATGAATTGGTTGCACTCCTCTTGGTCTCAAGTGCTACAGCCAGGCTCTTGAGGACCTGATTGTGCCTCCAGGTGTAGCGGCCTTGTGAGAGGCTGGTCTTGCAACCTGTCATTATATGCCTGAGAGTCGCTGGAGCTGGGCAGAGGGGGCAGGTCGAGTCCTCGCCATACCATTGATGTAGATTTTTTGGTGATGGAAGCACATCATAAACAGCTCTTATGATGAAGCTGATGTTGCTTGCCTCCATTTGCCAAAGCTCACTCCAGTTGATCTTTCTCCTCTCCAGGCCTTCCCACCGCGTCCATTGCCCTTGTTTAGCAAGAGAGACAGCCTTTGCACTTCTTGCAGTCTCCTCCTGTCTGCGCACCTCCTCGACCACCAGCTTCCTGCGTTCAGATGTTGTTGCCTTATGGAACGTTGGTTTGCTTGCTGCCAGGCCAAAGCCTCCTCTTCCATGCTGGATATTCCCACAATGTCTTGGTGTCTCAGGGCTGATGTTGCTTGCTGCACAGCCTTGGATGATGTCCATTTCCGTCCAGTTTGTAGAAGAGGTGCAGCCTTGCTAATGGTCTGGTCTTTGGAGTCCTTCAATGTCATCTGAAGTCTTACTTTAGAGCACTTGTACTCCTCCGTTAGACTTGTAAGAGGTAGTTCAAGGACCCTTTGCCATAGAGGCCGATGTTACTCAGGCATCGTGGGGACACCCAGCCATTTCTTCACGTATGAGGTAATGGTTCGCTCCATCTTCTCCACTGTTGTTAATGGGACCTCATAGACGGTGAGTGGCCACATTACCCGGGGAGAAGTCCAAACTGTAGGCACCAAAGCTTGAGCCTCCCAGGCAGTAGGGTCTTGTTGATGTTCTCAAGACCGTCGGCGATGTCCTGTCTTACTTGCTGCACTTGATCTTTATCCCCGAGGCTTTCGTTGTACCATCTACCCAGGCTCTTGATGGGTTGCTCAGATACCGTTGGTATCGGGTCATCTCCAATGCAGAACCTCACATCTTTAAGCTGTCCCTTGACTATGGAGATGCTTCGAGATTTGCTTGGCTTGATTTTCATCCGGGCCCACTTGATGTTATCCTGCAGTTTTGCAAGTAGCCGCCTGGTGCATGCTGCAGTGGTGGTCAGTATAGTCATGTCATCCATGTATGCTAGATAGGTGGGAGACGGAGCCCTTCCTTAGTTCTCTCACCGCCGACCACCCATCTCGATGCCCTGATGATGACTTCCATGGCCATAGTGAAGGCCAGAGGAGAAATTGTACAGCCTGCCATTATGCCTACTTCCAAGCGCTGCCATGTTGTTGTGAAGTCAGGTGTTGTGAAACACAATTGCAGGTCTTGGAAATAGGCCTTTACCAGTGTAGTGATGGGTTCTGGTACGTGGAAAATGTTGAAGGATTCCCAGAGGAGTTCATGGGGAACTGAGCCAAAGGCATTGGCCAGGTCGAGGAAGATGACATAGGGGTCTCTCTTGTCCTTCTTAGCTGTTTGGATCTGGTGCCAAATCATACTAGTATGTTCCAGGCAACCAGAGAAACCAGGAATGCCTGCTTTCTGTACAGATGTATCAATGTACTTGTTCCTTTCCAGATAAGTGGACAGCCTCTGTGCTATTATACTGAAAAGATCTTCCCTTCGACGTTGAGAAGGGAGATTGGTCGGAATTGACTGATGTCTGTCGCATCCTTCTCTTTCGGGATTAGCGCACCACCAGCCCTTCGCCATGCCTTTGGTATTATTTCCTTCTGCCACACTATCCTCATGAGCCTCCAAAGAAAGCGTAGAACATCCGGGGCGTTCTTGTAGAGCTTGTATGGTACTCCATTAGGCCCAGGAGCAGAGGCCGCTCTTGCTCTTCGGACAACGTTCTCTACTTCCCTCCATTTTGGAGGGTCAGTGTCCAGATTGAATTCTGTTGGTTGAATAGGTGGGATGTCATGTGGGATGACTATCTGCTCATGCCTTTTCATGTCCTGGTGGACATTTTCCAGATGTTCTTCCAGTTCAGGCTTTGGAGTTTTTAGGATTCCGCACTTTTCCTTTGCGAAGAGATCTTTGACAAACTTAAAGGGGTTTTTATAGAACCGTGTTCTTGAGTGTACCTTCTTCCTACGAAGTTTCCTTAAGTTTTCCGCTCTTCGCAAGGTTGCCAGCCGACATTTAATGTCTGCTTTGAGTAGCATGATACCTTCTCTCTCTGCATCGGAGGCCTTCTTCCACTGCTTCCTCAGCTGCCTTCTCTCTCTGACAAGTATCTCGATCTCCTGCTGTCTCCTAGATTTGGCTGGCGGGGGTGGTGTCTTGCCACTTCTCCTTTCGTTTACTCCAAAGCGCTCTTCTCCGTAGTGGTAGATAATGTCTCCCATCCTTTCAAGCTTTTTCTCTGCTGTTCCTACCTGTTGTTCCAAGATTTTTGTCAGGTCGTTGTTGATTGTTTCCCACTCTCTCTTTTCAACAGCTTTGGGCCACTTCACACTCGGTCTGTGCCCTTTGATCTTTTCCTCTTTAGAGGTCTCTGTGGTTGGGTGAGTTCATCCACCGGCATTTCTGTGCTTGTGTTATCCTCCTCAGTTACAGGGGTGCTGATGCTCTGCGAACTTTGGTTTGCGTCCGTCGCTGTGCTTCATTCGACTGATTTGACTGGCTGCTTGTAAGAAGTACTGGTCAATGCGAGGTCCCTGTCTCTGCTCTCCCAAGCACCTTTTCCTCCCTTGATGGATCCTTAATCCCCTTGCCGATGTTACTCTCTCCCAACCACAGCTGCACACCTGAAGTGTGTGTCCTGCTGCTGTTATGGTTGTCTCATGTGCTGTGTTCCTACTCGTAGTCGTTTCCGTTCCTGGGTCCGTAACCATGTGATCAGTCGTTGAGCCATCTTGCGCCCCAGCTCTCGCAGGCTCTAGGGGTATGTTCCTTTGTTGACTTTCAGTAGCACTTAGCGGGTGTCTCCAACATACTGAAACAGCGTCGGAGACTGCCAACATGGGTAGCTAGCCCATGACAGCCCCAGTGGGGTCTATTCCTCCGGTCAGCTGTCTCTCCAAGCTGTCACACAGACTTTCCTATGTTGTCAGCTGTCCTTTCACAGCAGTCACTGGACTGGTCCAGATGATCAGAATCATAAAACACGGGACGAGATGTTAAAAACTGTCCATTGTGCCAATAGATGGAATGCACTCACATGAGATTTGCCGTGATGTTGACAGAGTGGCATGGGAGGTTTATTTCTTAGACTGGGGTAAGATGTCAATTTTGGGACACATCCTCAGTAGTGTGCCTTCGAATCAGTGGGTGTTTCGGCCTTTAATCACTAAACACCCTCATCAAAGGTGGCCAGCTAAAGGGTAATCAAGCCTTAGCTTGTGTCCCATGCCCAATTAAGATGTCCCACGGGACTATGCAAGGCAGGGGCGTCCTCTTCCCTGAGCCAGCCATACAGCTGACCGCATACCTCATATGCCCTCCTCAAGTTGGAGGGATCTGAATTGGGTTCTCAGGTGGGGGTGGGGGTCATGAAGTTATAGCCCAGCAAGGGTCCTTCCGTTTGATCCAGATCCACTGGCTGCTTCTTTCAGCTGCTTGAGAAACTGCTCTGACGGTCTGCCGCAGAGCCTGTCCATGGATTCCAAGTTCTTTCAGCAACCTGATGATGGAAGAAGCCACGAATCCTCTGCATCCCACTTCAACTGGCCAGACCTTTGCATTCCAGCCACGCTGAGTTGCGTCTGCTGCCAACTCTGTGTAACGCAGTTTCTTACGCTCGTAGGCCTCTTCAACAGAGTTTTCCCATGGGACTGTGAGCTCTATGATGTACACAGCCTTTCGTGAAGGGGACCAGAGTACCATGTCTGGCCTAAGGTTGGTAGAAGCAATCTCAGGTGGAAAAATGAGTTGCTGGCCAATATCGACAAGCATCTTCCAGTCCCGGGCCATGGCTAGGTGTCCAGTTTCTGGCTTTGTAGGGGGATACTTGGGCCTTTTCTGTCCCTCCCGGATGAATGTTGTTGTTTTGACGGGATTGCTTGTTTTTGGAGGTAATGAATTGGTTGCACTCCTCTTGGTCTCAAGTGCTACAGCCAGGCTCTTGAGGACCTGATTGTGCCTCCAGGTGTAGCGGCCTTGTGAGAGGCTGGTCTTGCAACCTGTCATTATATGCCTGAGAGTCGCTGGAGCTGGGCAGAGGGGCAGGTCGAGTCCTCGCCATACCATTGATGTAGATTTTTGGTGATGGAAGCACATCATAAACAGCTCTTATGATGAAGCTGATGTTGCTTGCCTCCATTTGCCAAAGCTCACTCCAGTTGATCTTTCTCCTCTCCAGGCCTTCCCACCGCGTCCATTGCCCTTGTTTAGCAAGAGAGACAGCCTTTGCACTTCTTGCAGTCTCCTCCTGTCTGCGCACCTCCTCGACCACCAGCTTCCTGCGTTCAGATGTTGTTGCCTTATGGAACGTTGGTTTGCTTGCTGCCAGGCCAAAGCCTCCTCTTCCATGCTGGATATTCCCACAATGTCTTGGTGTCTCAGGGCTGATGTTGCTTGCTGCACAGCCTTGGATGATGTCCATTTCCGTCCAGTTTGTAGAAGAGGTGCAGCCTTGCTAATGGTCTGGTCTTTGAGTCCTTCAATGTCATCTGAAGTCTTACTTTAGAGCACTTGTACTCCGTTAGACTTGTAAGAGGTAGTTCAAGGACCCCTTTGCCATAGAGGCCGATGTTACTCAGGCATCGTGGGACACCCAGCCATTTCTTCACGTATGAGGTAATGGTTCGCTCCATCTTCTCCACTGTTGTTAATGGGACCTCATAGACGGTGAGTGGCCACATTACCCGGGGAGAAGTCCAAACTGTAGGCACCAAAGCTTGAGCCTCCCAGGCAGTAGGGTCTTGTTGATGTTCTCAAGACCGTCGGCGATGTCCTGTCTTACTTGCTGCACTTGATCTTTATCCCCGAGGCTTTCGTTGTACCATCTACCCAGGCTCTTGATGGGTTGCTCAGATACCGTTGGTATCGGGTCATCTCCAATGCAGAACCTCACATCTTTAAGCTGTCCCTTGACTATGGAGATGCTTCGAGATTTGCTTGGCTTGATTTTCATCCGGGCCCACTTGATGTTATCCTGCAGTTTTGCAAGTAGCCGCCTGGTGCATGCTGCAGTGGTGGTCAGTATAGTCATGTCATCCATGTATGCTAGGATAGGTGGGAGACGGAGCCCTTCCTTAGTTCTCTCACCGCCGACCACCCATCTCGATGCCCTGATGATGACTTCCATGGCCATAGTGAAGGCCAGAGGAGAAATTGTACAGCCTGCCATTATGCCTACTTCCAAGCGCTGCCATGTTGTTGTGAAGTCAGGTGTTGTGAAACACAATTGCAGGTCTTGGAAATAGGCCTTTACCAGTGTAGTGATGGGTTCTGGTACGTGGAAAATGTTGAAGGATTCCCAGAGGAGTTCATGGGGAACTGAGCCAAAGGCATTGGCCAGGTCGAGGAAGATGACATAGGGTCTCTCTTGTCCTTCTTAGCTGTTTGGATCTGGTGCCAAATCATACTAGTATGTTCCAGGCAACCAGAGAAACCAGGAATGCCTGCTTTCTGTACAGATGTATCAATGTACTTGTTCCTTTCCAGATAAGTGGACAGCCTCTGTGCTATTATACTGAAAAGATCTTCCCTTCGACGTTGAGAAGGGAGATTGGTCGGAATTGACTGATGTCTGTCGCATCCTTCTTTTCGGGATTAGCGCACCACCAGCCCTTCGCCATGCCTTTGGTATTATTTCCTTCTGCCACACTATCCTCATGAGCCTCCAAAGAAAGCGTAGAACATCCGGGCGTTCTTGTAGAGCTTGTATGGTACTCCATTAGGCCCAGGAGCAGAGGCCGCTCTTGCTCTTCGGACAACGTTTTCTACTTCCCTCCATTTTGGAGGGTCAGTGTCCAGATTGAATTCTGTTGGTTGAATAGGTGGGATGTCATGTGGGATGACTATCTGCTCATGCCTTTTCATGTCCTGGTGGACATTTTCCAGATGTTCTTCCAGTTCAGGCTTTGGAGTTTTTAGGATTCCGCACTTTTCCTTTGCGAAGAGATCTTTGACAAACTTAAAGGGGTTTTTTTATAGAACCGTGTTCTTGAGTGTACCTTCTTCCTACGAAGTTTCCTTAAGTTTTCCGCTCTTCGCAAGGTTGCCAGCCGACATGCACAGAGTCCTGACGAGAGGTCGACCGATTATGATTTTTCAACGCCGATACTGATTGGAGGACCAAAAAAGGTAGTTACCGATTAAATCGGCCGATTTTTAAAAATGTATTTGTAATAAATGACAATTACAACAATACTGAACGAACACTTATTTTAACTTAATATAATACATCAATAAAATACATTTAGCCTCAAATAAATAATGAAACATGTTCAATTTGGAGAAGTAAAAGTGCAATATGTGCCATGTAAGAAAGCTAAACGTTTAAGTTCCTTGCTCAGAACATGAGAACATATGAAAGCCTTCAATATTCCCAGGTAAGAAGTTTTAGGTTGTAATTATTATAGGAATTATAGGACTATTTCTCTCTATACCATTTGTATTTCATTAACCTTTGACTATTGGATGCACTTTAGTATTGCCAGTCCGTCCCTCTCCTTGCTCCTACCTGGGCTCGAAGCAGCGTTACCCATGCAGGGCAAGGGGAACAACCACTCCAAGTCTCAGAGGGAGTGACGTTTGAAACGCTATTAGTGTGCACCCCGCTAACTAGCTAGCCATTTCACATCGGTTACACCAGCCTAATCTCGGGAGTTGATAGGCTTGAAGTTATAAACAGCTGCTGGCAAACACATGAAAGTGCTGTTTGAATGAATGTTTACGAGCCTGCTGGTGCCTACCATCGCTCAGTCAGACTGCTCTATCAAATCATACTTAGTTATAACATGATACCACACAGAAATACGAGCCGTAGGTCATTAATATGGTCGAATCCAGAAACTAATCTCGAAAACAAGACGTTTATTCTTTCAGTGAAATACGGAACCGTTCCGTATTTTATCTAACGGGTGGCATCCATAAATCTAAATATTCCTGTTACATTGAACAACCTTCAATGTTATGTCAATAATTACGTCAAAATCTGGCAAATTAGGCAGCTGTCACGAATATTACCGAAGGTGACTCCCCTTCTTGTTCGGGTGGCGCTCGGGGGTCGTCGTCGCCGGTCTACTAGCTATCGCCGATCCGTTGTTCTGTGTTCCTTTAGTTCTGTCTAATTGGTAGCACCTGTTTCTTGTTTGGTTGTTAGGGTAGGGTTATATATAGTCTGTTCAGCCCGCTTCTGTTTCGTGCGGGCTTGTTCGTCTGTTTTGTTGGTTGAGTGTATTTTGTTTGCATTTGGGTTTCACGCTGTCCGTTTATATTTCTGTTCATTTGTGTTTCCACTTTTGTTCATGTTATGTTTCCGGGACATGAAAGCGTGTTTTTTTCCCATACCTTTTGCTCTCTGCGCCTGACTCCACACCTCATCACTCATTTACCGTTACAGAAGCCCGCACCACGATATGGAGTCAGCAGGAGCAGCGACCACTCCTCTTCCCACTATGGAGGAGAGAGTCCATCATCACACGTCCATCCTCCACCGCCTAGGATCAGCGATGGATCAGATGATGGAGAGGATGGATCGTTGGGAGAGGAATGGTCTCCCTACTACCCCACCGACCCTCCCACCAACAACTCTACTATCTCCCCCATCTGGATCCGGTTCCAGCGCTCTGCTCATGACGCCTCCGAGGAAGATGGAGCAGCGACGGGGTGCCAGGGATTCCTGCTTCAATTAGACCTCTACCTGGCCACCGTTCGGCCGGCTCCCTCGTCGGAGGAGAGAGTAGGGGTCCTCATCACATGCCTTACCGGTAAAGCCCTGGAGTGGGCTAATGCGGTCTGGAACGGGCCCGACTCAGCGAGGGACAACTACCCGGAGTTCACCCGCCGTTTCAGGGCCGTGCTCGATCACCCTCCAGAAGGTCGAGCGGCGGGTGAGAGATTGTTCCATCTTAGACAGGGGACGAGGAGCGCGCAGGACTTCGCGCTGGAGTTCCGGACCTTGGCCGCGGGAGCAGGGTGGAACGACAGGGCCCTGATAGACCATTACAGGTGTTGCCTGAGAGAGGACGTCCGTAGGGAGCTGGCCTGTCGGGATACTACACTTAGCCTGGATGGACTGATAGACCTGTCGATCCGGTTGGACCATCTGCTAGCTGCTCGTGGACGTTCTGAAAGGGTCCTGTCAGTTCTACCTCCTGACCCTCCTGCTCCTATCCCGATGGAGCTAGGAGGGACCGCGTCAAGGGAGGTCGGAGGAGGAAGCTCCTCTTGTACCAGTTGTGGCCGGAGAGGGCACACATCTGGTCGGTGCTGGAGGAATTCATCTGGGAATCGAGAGGGCAGGCAGGACACTCATCGGTCACCCCAGGTGAGTAAGCACCACACTCTCCCAGAGCACCACACTCTCCCGGGCTTGTTCGTCTGTTTTGTTGGTTGAGTGTATTTTGTTTGCATTTGGGTTTCACACTGTCCGTTTATATTTCTGTTAATTTGTGTTTCCACTTTTGTTCATGTTATGTTTCCGGGACATTAAAGCGTGTTTTTTTCCCACATCTTTTGCTCTCTGCGCCTGACTCCACACCTCATCACTCATTTACCGTTACAGCAGCCCAAACTGTTGCATATACACTGACTCTGCGACACAATTTCACCTGGTTAATATTGCCTACTATCCTGGATTTCTTTTAGCTAAATATGCAGGTTTAAAAATATATACATCTGTGTATTGATTTTAAGAAAGGCATTGATGTTCATGGTTAGGTACACATTGGAGCAACGATACGCACCGCATCGATTATATGCAACACAGGATACGCTAGATAAACTAGTAATATCATCAACAATGTGGAGTTAACCTGTTACTCCTACCCCCTACTTTTTCGAACATTCTGTTAAAAATCGCGCAACATTTCAGCGCCCTGCTGCTCATGCCAGGAATATAGTATATGCATATGATTAGTATGTGTGGATAGAAAACACTCAGACGTTTATAAAACTGGTTAAATCACGGCTGTGACTATAACAGAACGTGCGTTTCATCGAAAAAGCGCAGGAAAATCTGATCACTGAAAATGGAAATATATATCCATCCGCCACTTCAACCCATTGATAAAGGTGAACCACAATAAATGGGGCTGAGTTTGCAATACCTACAGCTTCCACACGATGTCAACAGTCTTGTCATTTGCCTAGGCTTTGTTTCTTGGTCAAACGAAGAAGAGACAAGCCATTTGTTCAGGTCTCCGACCGGATATTTTGGTTGAGATTTTAACCGGACATTATTTCCAGACGGACAGCTAAAGAATATACATCGCCTCGTGATCAATTTGATTGCTTATTAACGTGTACTAATACCTAAAGTTGCATTACAAAAGTATTTCGAAGTGTTTTGTGAAAGTTTATCGTCAACTTTTTTAATAAAAAAAAATGACGTTAAGTTATAAGACACTATTTTTTTCCGTTTATCACACAGTCTTCATAGATTGATATCTAGGCTATATATGGACCGATTTAATCGAAAAAAAGACCCAATAGTGATTATGGGACATCTAGGAGTGCCAACAAAGAAGATGGTCAAAGGTAATGAATGTTTTATATTTTATTTGTGCGGTTTGTGTAGCGACGACTATGCTAATTCTTTTGTTTACGTCCCTGCGGGTCTTTTGGGGTGTTACATGCTATCAGATAATAGCTTCTCATGCTTTCAGCCCAGTCAAAAGCATTTTAAAAATCTGACTTGTTGCCTGGATTCACAACGAGTGTAGCTTTAATTCAATACCCTGCATGTGTATTTTAATGAACGTTTGAGTTTTAACTAATACTATTAGCATTTAGCGTAGCGCATTTGCATTTCCAGAGCTCTAGATGGGACGCCTGCGTGTCAGGTAGGAGCAAGAGGTTAACTAGCGATTATGATTTAGCTAGCTAGCAACTTACCTTGGCTTACTGCATTCGCGTAACAGGCAGTCTCCTCGTGGAGTGCAATGAGAGGTAGGTGGTTAGAGCGTTGGACTAGCTAACTGTAAGGTTGCAAGATTGAATCCCCCGAGCTGACAAGGTAACCATCTGTTGTTCTGCCCCTGAACGAGGCAGTTAGGCCATCATTTAAAATAAGAATGTGTTCTTCACTGACTTGCCTAGTTAAATAAAGGTGTAAAAAAATTAAATATATATATTTTTCAATCGGTGTCCAAAAACATGAAAACTTGAACTTGAAATCGGCCCTAATTAATCGGCCATTCCGATTAATCGGTCAACGTCTAGTCCTGACCTCAACCCCATTGAACACCTTTGGGATGAATTGGAACACTGACTGCAAGCCAGGCTCAACATCAGTACCCAACCTCAATAATTATCCTGGCTGAATGGAATGTTTCAATATCAAGTGGAAAGTGTTCCCAGAAGAGTGGAGGCTGTTATATTTGTAAAAATATACATATTAAAAAATATATATATATTTACCTAGGCAAGTCAGTTTGGAACAAATTCTTATTTACAATGACGACCTACCCCAGCCAAACCCGGACGACGCTGTGCGGCACTGTTTTGGATGAGCTATAGTTTATTAATTGAATTTGGAGGCAGGCCCCCCAAGTAGTGCATTCCCATAATCAATTCAGGAGAAAATTAATGCATGGATTAGCTTTTCAGCACCAATTGTGGTAAGAGAGGGAACTGGTGAGATTGAAACATAACATTACTATTCACTTTCTAATCCGCAAAGGATATGCACTAACATCTGACATTCACTCCAAGACGCATCTTCCATCATGATCAAATGATCAACTGTATCACCTTCGCTGACTTCTCATCTCAGGGTCAACTGCCACACTAATGAAGTAGGCAACATGAAGTGAATGTTTGAGGGGACACTTCCCTGAGGGAAGAAACATTGCGAATAAGGGACAAAGGAAGAGGGACAGAGATGGGGAGGAGTATAGGAGGGATACAACCTCCTCTGCCTCCGCTCCACCTCTCCACCCATCTCGCCCAACAAGCATCTGTATCATAGTCACTTTATAACTCCAGCTAACCATCCTATCTGTATGGGCCATAAAACAGCTCTCTTTCCACAGTAAATGGGTAGTAAATATGCTGGTGCACCCCTCCTGCATGATCTTCATTCAGAGCGACAACCGTCTGGAATAAAATCTACATCGGATCAATCATATTCAAATGTGACATTTAGCGTTAACAAATGTCTTTGGATTCCCCGTGGCCAGATGACTAAAGTCATGTTTGAGCACTTGACTGGCGGGGTCCACACAGCCCCATGAGTGAGTGCGTGATTGTGTGTGTGAGAGAGAAAGAGCGAGCGAGCGAGAGAGAAAGGACCTCAGAGCTCCTCACAGCCCCTGGACAGACCAGACCAGACCTGGCTCGCTTTCTTTAAGCCTATATGTTAACAACCATATGTTTCATTTTATCAGAGTAGTTGAGGATACTGATAAAGAAATGTGACTCGCAAACAAAAGAGCTCAGAGCGAGGGAACACATACATGGATATAATGCTTCACATTTCTTTATCAGTATCCTCAACTACTCTGATAAAATGAAACATATCGTTGTTAACATATAGGCTCAAAGAAAGCGGAGTTCTTCACATTTCTTTATCATTGTCCTAGACTAGGGCTAGGCTATATTCTCTGGTAAAATGATTTAGCCTAAGCCTAAACATATAGACCCAGTACAGTCCTGCATATTTCCCCCTTAGAATAATTCCATTATTTTTTTAATTTAACCTTTATTTAGCTATTGTATTGTTGAAAAGGAGATAAAGCCTGTATTTCCATAGCTTGATAAAGCACCACATTTTGCCCATCTAATTGAACATCCTAGTGCCGGAGATTGTTTACTAGGCAACAGATGATAAATGGAGATAGCTCATCAGAATGCCTCTGTATGGATAGTCCATAAACACACACAGGCGCACACACACACAGCCTACACACACAGCCTACACACACACACCATGCACACGCAGTGTTTGATCACTCCTTTAAACAGAGATAACTAATAGGCATTTTAAAAATGTTAATAAAATAATTCCTCTCCAGGAATGAATCAGTCCCAATGGACAGAAAGCACAATTGTTAGGCTACAGCAAAGTCTGAATGGAAAAGTGCTTCCTTTCCTTCGTCTAGGTACAGAATTATGAGTGTGAGCCACGAGAGAAGAGTCAGTGAGATTTATTCCAATAAACCTCTCTGTTACGAATGAAAAGAGTGACAGATAGTGATCTGCTTTCTGTGTTGCTCTACTTGAATGTGTGTCTGTGACTCTGAAGCATGCCCCAGTTGTAGAGATGTAGGATCTTAATTTGATTACCCTGTTGTAGGTCTTTCATGCAATAGAGAAAATGTTAAAGTTGTAGTGTATTTAAGGTTTTAAAAAGGCATCTGAAGTTTGTAATTTCCACTTTGAAATTTCAGACTTGATTATCCCTTACCCAAAATGTATCAATCCCTACAACAATGTCAATTAATTATAATCCACATAATAATTAATATTTCCTGTCGCTGCAGGATTATGTTCCTGCTGTAGCAAACTGGCTCAAATTAAGGTCCTACATATGTATGTGCAGCAGAGTTTAGGTGTTTGAGAGTCTGAGCCATCCTCACACCAATCCGGTGACCTTCTAGCCCAGACCAGTGGGTGGCTTAATGAACTTGTAGGCCCAAATGATTCATCTGAACCTGGAAACCCAGAGTTGGATGGCAGGCCAAGACCAGGCCTTGTTAAGAAGCTTCGCCTCTACACGACACTGTCTCCCTCCCATACTCTCTGCCTGCCTGCCTGTCTGGCTCTCTCTTTATCTCCCTCTCTCGGTCTGTCTATCTTTCACTCATTCTCCATCACCTTTTCAACTTCGTCCATGTCCTTTACTGACATTTACAACTGCGCCCTACTGTTTCACAGGCCCTGCGGACTAGCAGCTGTTCCTGAGCCTGTGACCTGTGACTGACCAGGCTAATAATCACTGCTAGCTGCCAGTCACAAACCACACTCACCTACAAACAAACCCCTATCAGCACGCATCTTACTGAAGAAAACAACAACTTTGTTAATTTAGACTCACCGTAAGTGACAGGCACTCGACAAAAGTCACTTTATTTCCCAAAAGTCGGTTTATATTCAACTCAGTGCCCCTCTGTGCTGGTGAGAGACCACGTCGCCAGTTTCACTAACCCTCAGATCTCTGTAAATGTCAACACTAGGGCCCCTCTACACCCCACTCCAATCCCCCCTAGTCTCAAGATGCCAGGGTCGTCTGTCATCTTTGATGTGACATAGCCCTAAAAAGTCAGACAGCAAACACCAGGGCCGGTCATTGGTTTCCCGTCTTGGTTTCCAAATAGCAAGCACCCTAGTGCCCTCTACCCTGGGGCGTCCACTCAGAGTGCCTGTCTGCTAGTCAGACAGACCCTCATTCTGCCATAACAGGCCAGCCATGCTTAATACTGATGAGTTCCTCTGAAAAGGTCACACCACAGGGGGACACACATAGTGTCAGACACCACAGACATGTTCAGCACACAGTATCAGGCCAGGGCTCATAACTGCCTCCTGGTACAGGCTTTGGTTTTTCCATTTATATTTTGAGGTTGGACGTTAGCAAGTTAGCACGTGGGCCGCACCGATTGGTGTTACACCTGTGCTGGTTTCTCATCTCGTTAGTGGGAAGGTATTTCACCTGGGCTGGCCCAGGTTATATTTAAGAGTGTCTGGCCCAGTGCTCCTGTTGTCTTGAGAGATGACCTTTAGCTGGCTCTCCCATTTTGATTTCTAGAAAAAAATAATCCTTTGTCTAATCTTCCCCATTTTAGTTTTGCTCCACCTTTTGGTTTGCTTCCAGTCTTTAAGTTTGGTGTGGGTTTTTATTTAGTTTGCCTCCTCTTGGGCAAATGTTGGTGTCTCATGGTGGGTGTCTTTTAGGTTCCAGTTGTTGTTGCTAGTCAACTTTCAGTGGACACCCCCATGAGTGTCTTTCAGAACCCCTCCTAAAACCCCACCGGTTTTGTTTTGGTTGTTGTCAGTGACTCTTCGTTAGTTCCCCCTTTCTGTTTGAGTGTCAATTTTTGGTTTTCTTGCTGGGGAACATAACAGTCGAGACACTATCCCAGTGGGCTAAAATGGTTGAAATGTGGTAAAAAAAATGACTGGTTGAAATGACTTCATTCGGCTAGTAGTTGTTCATTGGGACAGTATAGAGGCATCTTCTATGCGACATTGATTTACAACATAGACATTCCATTCTGATATAGACTAGGCTACTATTTCCCGCCACAATGGAGTGGATATAATACAACAATTTACTTCATTTGAGGCAGGATATCACTGCTTTCACAATCTCCATGATGTAATATATCTATAAGATCTAATATTAGTACCAGAGGTGCAGTGATAAAATGAAATGTCATGGTGACATTTTATTGCATGTTTTCCCTATATAAGCCTATCCCACATTGCCCATGGATGCTGGTTATGATAAGTTGACTTTCATTCATCCCTGTCTGTGTGACTCTATGATAATACTTTATGAGAGAAAAGGGACAGAGAGGGAAGGTGTGCTATTTCGAAAGCATCAGAATATCATGACAACGTAAGAAATCAGTACACAGCCCAGACCACCGCATGTGGTGTAGACTGGACTCGTCTGTCTATATAATCCTCGCCATTTATCACTGAAATTCTAAGCAATATCACTCTGTTAAGAAACATATCATTATCTCACATATATGACAGCCTAGAGTGTAACTTTCCAGTCTAAAAGCAATTGGATGCAACAGAATGGATTTTAAAAAATGTAAAAAATTCTATCCAAGATGGCGTAGCAGTGAAGACGTTGTTTGTCGTTCTCCCATGTAAAAAAAAAAAGAATTCCGTCTGTCTTTGTATATATTTCAATTTTTAAATGAAAATATACCTACCAGCAACCTGCCTCACCCAATGTAATACAGATCTGCTATTTTTTAGACCTTATAGCCAGAACCTCCATCAGAGGCTAGCCATCAGAGGCTAACCAGCTACTAGCTTTTTAATCATTGTTAGCCACTGCTAGCGGCCTTCACCGGTAGCACAGACACCAGCCGCGTTTAGCCTGGTTTTTCTCCACTAAAACACCAGATTCCTGCAAAAAGCCCAGGACCATTACTCCTGTTCATCGAAGCTAGCTTTGAGCCAGGCCCATCTCCCAGCATACTCAGTGGACACTATGATCACTCGGCTACACAGCTGATGCCTCCCGGACTATTCACTAACACAACAAGAATATATTACATCACGGGATTCTTGCCGTAAGCTCTGGACCTTTGCATCGGATCATCGCAGCTAGCTAGCGACTACCGAGTGGCTATAGTGGCTAACGCCCTTGTACCAAAGCTAGCACCAGTTGCCTCAAGCCAGGCGCATCTCCCGGCTAGCAAACAAAATTACTCCAGCTACAATACCTCTTTTGCAAACCCTTTGTCGACACGGAGCCCCGCCGATCTATCACGACTGGTTTGCCGACATAATTCCATCCGCTGTGGCCTCAACCGGCTTTTGCCGGACAGCGGTGAAGACACTTCTACTAGCCCCGGCCTGCTAACTTTTTTTTTGAACAACGGGTCTCCTCTTGCTAGCGTGGTAACGACTACCTAGTGGCTTCCCTGATTCATCTATTGCTGTTCACTGGACCCTATGATCACTTGGCTACATGGCGAATGCCTGCTGGACTGTTCATTAATCACGGTACTACATTTAGTTTATTTTGTTTATCTGTCAGCCCCAGCCTCGAACCCAGGCCATGTGTGTAGTTAACTGACCCTAAATCCGTAAACATGGGCATCCTCATAGATATCACGGTGACCAACTTGCCCTCCAAATACACCTCTGCTAAGCATGCACCTTTCAGAAAATGTAGAACTAAGAACAGATATAGCCCTTGGTTCACTCCAGACCTGACTGCCCTCGACCAGCACAAAAACATCCTGTGGCAGACTGCACTAGCATCGAATAGTCCCCGCGATATTTAATTTCTCATGGAAGTCAGAAACCAATACACGCAGTCAGTTAGGAAAGCTAAGGCTAGCTTTTTCAAGCAGAAATTTGCATCCTGTAGTTCTAACTCCAACAAGTTTGTAAGAAACACTGTAAAGTCCATGGAGAATAAGAGCACCTCCTCCCAGCTGCCCACTGCACTGAGGCTAGGAAACAAACACTGTCACCACCAATAAATCCACGATAATCGAGAATTTCAATAAGCACTTCTCTATGGACGGCCATGCTTTCCTCCTGGCTACCACAACCCCGGCCAACTGCTCCGCATCCCCTGCAGCTAATTGCCCTACAGCTACTTGCCCAAGCCTCCCCAGCTTCTCCTTCTCCCAAATCCAGATAGCAGATGCTCTGAAAGAGCTGCAAAACCTGGACCCTACAAATCAGCTGGGCTTGACAATCTGGACCCTCTATTTCTGAAACTGTCCGCCGCCATTGTCGCAACACCTACCAGTCTGTTCAACCTCTCCTTCGTATCATCTGAGATCCCCAAGGATTGGAAAGCTGCCGCGGTCATTCCCCCTCTTCAATGGGGGAGAAACCCTGGACCCAAACTGTTCCAGACCTATATCCATCCTGCCTGCCTATCTAAGGTCTTCGAAAGCCAAGTCAACAAACAGATCACTGACCATCTCGAATCCGACCGTACCTTCTCCGCTGTGCAATCCGGTTTCCGAGCCAGTCAGGGGTGCACCTCAGCCACGCTCAAGGTACTAAACGATATCATAACCGCCATCGATGAAAGACAGTACTGTGCAGCCGTTTCATCGACCTGGCCAAGGATTTCGACTCTGTCATTCATCATATTCTTATCGGCAGACTCAGTAGCCTCGGTTTTTCTAACGACTGCCTTTCCTGGTTCACCAACTACTTTGCAGATAGAGTTCAGTGTGTCAAATCGGAGGGCATGTTGTCAGGTCCTCTGGCAGTCTATGGGGGTACCACAGGGTTCAATTCTCGGGCCGACTCTTCTCTGTATATATTAATGACGTTGCTCTTGCTGCGGGCGATTCCCTGATCCACCTCTACGCAGACGACACCATTCTGTATACTTCTGGCCCTTCCTTGGACACTGTGCTATCTAAACTCCAAACGAGCTTCAATGCCATACAACACTCCTTCCGTGGCCTCCAACTGCTCTTAAACGCTAGTAAAACCAAATGCATGCTTTTCAACCGTTCGCTGCCTGCACCCGCACGCCCAACTAGCAACACCACCCTGGATGGTTCCGACCTAGAATATGTGGACATCGATAAGTACCTAGGTGTCTGGCTAGACTGCAAAGTCTCCTTCCAGACTCATATCAAACATCTCCAATCCAAAATCAAATCTAGAGTTGGCTTTCTATTTCGCAACAAAGCCTCCTTCACTCACGCCGCAAAACTTACCCTAGTAAAACTGACTATCCTACCGATCCTCGACTTCGGCGATGTCATCTACAAAATAGCTTCCAATACTCTACTCAGCAAACCGGATGCAGTTTATCACAGTGCCATCCATTTTATTACTAAAGCACCTTATACCACCCACCACTGCGACCTGTATGCTCTAGTCTGCTGGCCCTCGCTACATGTTCATCGCCAGACCCACTGGCTCCAGGTCATCTACAAGTCTATGCTAGGTAAAGCTCCGCCTTATCTCAGTTCACTGGTCACGATGGCAACACCCACCCGTAGCACGCGCTCCAGCAGGTATATCTCACTGATCATTCCTAGAGCCAAAACCTAATTTGGCCGCCTTTCCTTCCAATTCTCTGCTGCCAGCGACAGGGCCAGCTTAGTGGAGTCTGCCACTAGCACAGTCAGTGTAGTCAGCTCAGCTATCCCCATTGAGACAGTGTCTGTGCCTCGACCTAGGTTGGGCAAAACTAAACATTGCAGTGTTCGCCTAAGCAATCTCACTAGGATAAAGACCTCCTCCAATCCTGCCATTATTGAACGAGATCGTGATACCTCACATCTCAAAATAGGGCTACTCAATGTTGGATCCCTCACGACAAAGGCAGTTATAGTCAATGAACTAATCACTGATCATAATCTTGATGTGATTGGCCTAACTGAAACGTGGCTTAAGCCTGATGAATTGACTGTGTTAAATGAGGCCTCACGTCCTGGTTACACTAGTGACCATATCCCCCGTGCATCCCGCAAAGGCGGAGGCGTTGCTAACATTTACCATAGCTAATTTCAATAAAATAAAATAGACGTTTTCGTTTTTTGAGCTTCTAGTCATGAAATCTATGCAGCCTACTCAATCACTTTTTATAGCTACTGTTTACAGGCCTCCTGGGCCATATACAGCGTTCCTCATCGAGTTCCCTGAATTCCTATCGGACCTTGTAGTCATAGCAGATAATATTCACATTTTTTGGTGACTTTAATATTCACATAGAAAAGTCCACAGAACCACTCCAAAAGGCTTTCGGAGCCATCATCGACTCAGTGGATTTTGTCCAACATGTCTCTGGACCTACTCACTGTCACAGTCATACTCTGGACCTAGTTTTGTCCCATGGAATAAATGTTGTGGATCTTAATGTTTTTCCTCATAATCATGGACTATCGGACCACCATTTTATTAAATTTGCAACAAATAATCTGCTCAGACCCCAACCAAGGAGCATCAAAAGTTGTGCTATAAATTCACAGACAACACAAAGATTACTTTATGCCCTTACAGACTCCCTCTGCCTACCCAAGGACGTCAGAGGACAAAAATCAGTTAACCACCTAACTGAGGAACTCAATTTAAACTTGCGCAATACCCTAGATGCAGTTGCACCCCTAACAACTAAAAACATTTCTAAAAAGAAACTAGCTCCTGGTATACAGAAAATACCTTAGCTCTCAAGCAAGCTTCCAGAAAATTGGAACGGAAATGGCGCTAGTCTTCCAACTAGCTTGGAAAGACAGTACCGTGCAGTATCGAAGAGCCCTCACTGCTGCTCGATCATCCTATTTTTCTAACTTAATTGAGGAAAATAAGAACAATCCGAAATTAATTTTGATACTGTCGTAAAGCTAACTAAAAAGCAGCATTCCCCAAGTGAGGATGGCATTCACTTCAGCAGTAATAAATTCATGAACTTCTTTGAGGAAAAGATCATGATTATTAGAAAGCAAATTACGGACTCCTTTTTAAATCGGTGTATTCCTTCAAAGCTCAGTTGTCCTGAGTCTGCACAACTCTGCCAGGACCTAGGATCAAGAGAGACACTTGTGTTTTAGTACTATATCTATTGACACAATGATGAAAATAATCATGGCCTCAACCTTCAAGCTGCATACTGGACCCTATTCCAACTAAACTACTGAAAGAGCTGCTTCATGTGCTTGGCCCTCCTATGTTGAACATAATAAACGGCTCTCTATCCACCAGATGTGTACAAACTCACTAAAAGTGGCAGTAATAAAGCCTCTCTTGAAAAAAATAAAACCTTGACCCAGAAAATATAAAAAACGATCGGCCTATATCAAATATTCCATTCCTCTCAAAACTAGAAAAAGCTATTAGAAAAAGCCGTTGCGCAGCAACTCACTGCCTTCCTGAAGACAAACAATGTATACGAAATGCTTCAGTCTGGTTTTAGACCCCCATCATAGCACTGAGACTGCACCTGTGAAGGTGGTAAATTACCATTTAATGGCATCAGACCAAGGCTCTGCATCTGTCCTCGTGCTCCTAGACCTTAGTGCTGCTTTTGATACCATCGATCACCACATTCTTTTGGAGAGATTGGAAACCCAAATTGGTCTGGACAAGTTCTGGCCTGGTATAGTTCTTATCTGTCGGAAAGACATCAGTTTGTCTCTGTGAATGGTTTGTCCTCTGACAAACCAACTGTAAATTTTGGTGTTCCTCAAGGTTCCGTTTTAGGACCACTATTGTTTTCACTATATATTTTACCTATGTCATTCATTTACATTTACATTTAAGTCATTTAGCAGACGCTCTTATCCAGAGCGACTTACAAATTGGTGCATTCACCTTATGACATCCAGTAGAATAGTCACTTTACAATAGTGCATCTAAATCTTAAAGGGGGGTGAGAAGGATTACTTATCCTATCCTAGGTATTCCAGAGGTGGGGTTTCAGGTGTCTCCGGAAGGTGGTGATTGACTCCGCTGTCCTGGCGTAGTGAGGGAGTTTGTTCCACCATTGGGGGGCCAGAGCAGCGAACAGTTTTGACTGGGCTGAGCGGGAACTGTACTTCCTCAGTGGTAGGGAGGCGAGCAGGCCAGAGGTGGATGAACGCAGTGCCCTTGTTTGGGTGTAGGGCCTGATCAGAGCCTGGAGGTACTGAGGTGCCGTTCCCCTCACAGCTCCGTAGGCAAGCACCATGGTCTTGTAGCAGATGCGAGCTTCAACTGGAAGCCAGTGGAGAGAGCGGAGGAGCGGGGTGACGTGAGAGAACTTGGGAAGGTTGAACACCAGACGGGCTGCGGCGTTCTGGATGAGTTGTAGGGGTTTAATGGCACAGGCAGGGAGCCCAGCCAACAGCGAGTTGCAGTAGTCCAGACGGGAGATGACAAGTGCCTGGATTAGGACCTGCGCCGCTTCCTGTGTGAGGCAGGGTCGTACTCTGCGGATGTTGTAGAGCATGAACCTACAGGAACGGGCCACCGCCTTGATGTTAGTTGAGAACGACAGGGTGTTGTCCAGGATCACGCCAAGGTTCTTAGCGCTCTGGGAGGAGGACACAATGGAGTTGTCAACCGTGATGGCGAGATCATGGAACGGGCAGTCCTTCCCCGGGAGGAAGAGCAGCTCCGTCTTGCCGAGGTTCAGCTTGAGGTGGTGATCCGTCATCCACACTGATATGTCTGCCAGACATGCAGAGATGCGATTCGCCACCTGGTCATCAGAAGGGGGAAAGGAGAAGATTAATTGTGTGTCGTCTGCATAGCAATGATAGGAGAGACCATGTGAGGTTATGACAGAGCCAAGTGACTTGGTGTATAGCGAGAATAGGAGAGGGCCTAGAACAGAGCCCTGGGGGACACCAGTGGTGAGAGCGCGTGGTGAGGAGACAGATTCTCGCCACGCCACCTGGTAGGAGCGACCTGTCGGGTAGGACGCAATCCAGCGTGGGCCGCCGGAGATGCCCAACTCGGAGAGGGTGGAGAGGAGGATCTGATGGTTCACAGTATCGAAGGCAGCCGATAGGTCTAGAAGGATGAGAGCAGAGGAGAGAGAGTTAGCTTTAGCGGTGCGGAGCGCCTCCGTGATACAGAGAAGAGCAGTCTCAGTTGAATGACTAGTCTTGAAACCTGACTGATTTGGATCAAGAAGGTCATTCAGAGAGAGATAGCGGGAGAGCTGGCCAAGGACGGCACGTTCAAGAGTTTTGGAGAGAAAAGAAAGAAGGGATACTGGTCTGTAGTTGTTGACATCGGAGGGATTGAGTGTAGGTTTTTTCAGAAGGGGTGCAACTCTCGCTCTCTTGAGGACAGAAGGGACGTAGCCAGCGGTCAGGGATGAGTTGATGAGCGAGGTGAGGTAGGGGAGAAGGTCTCCGGAAATGGTCTGGAGAAGAGAGGAGGGGATAGGGTCAAGCGGGCAGGTTGTTGGGCGGCCGGCCGTCACAAGACGCGAGATTTCATCTGGAGAGAGGGGAGAAAGAAGTCAGAGCACAGGGTAGGGCAGTGTGAGCAGAACCAGCGGTGCCGTTTGACTTAGCAAACGAGGAGAAAGTATGAGCAGAGGGAAGAGATGATAGGATGGAAGAGGAGAGAGTAGCGGGGGAGAGAGAGCGAAGGTTGGGACGGCGCGATACCATCCGAGTAGGGGCAGTGTGGGAGGTGTTAGATGAGAGCGAGAGGGAAAAGGATACAAGGTAGTGGTCGGAGACTTGGAGGGGAGTTGGGAGTTGCAATGAGGTTAGTAGTCATTCGAAAACATAATGTTAACTTTCACTGCTATGCGATGTCATGACTGTCCTGACCAGGTCAGGTTACAGGAGACCACACCCCTACATATTATCTCTCAACCCCAACAGAGGAGAGATCTAGGGGTCTGAAGATGTGGGGGGTTTTATGACCCCTCACGCCCCTGGTAAATCTCAGGCCACAGACAAATTCCTTTGTCCTGCTACTACGGAGAACCAGCCTCAGAACATTAAACATGAAATAAAGGGACTTCGGAACAATGGTTTCCCATCAGCCACAATGGTAGTCATGACGATAGATGGAATATGAAAATGTATATCATTTTTGTTTTGTTATCAAAGGTAAATAGATGATGTTATTAGGAAAATATTGTAAAGTGAAGAGTTTTCCTAGGATATGTTTGATGTTTATACATTGTACGTTGTATGGAAAATATCCAAATCAAAGAGAATGTTTTGGGAAAGATGAAATGTGAAGTTAGTTGTCTAAAATTGGATTTGAGTCAAATCTAGACCTTGCCCTCTTAACTTGGTACGCCCAGAGAATTGCCCTAAAGGCGGTTATGCCCACTTCTGACCCAAGGGTATAAAACCTGTGAGTAAAGAATTTCCATAGAAGACTACGTGACCCAAGCTGCAAGGTCAAGTGACCCAAGCCAAGGTCTAAAATGTCAACGAACCCAGAATGCAACACAAGTTTGAAGACAAAGAAATAATTTTCTATCCAAGCTACGGATGAGTAGCTGTTTCTAATCGGGTGAATTCAAGCCGGACCCCTTAGCATCCAATCCCAGCGAATCGTGGTATCTAAAGGGTTTCATTCCTATGCTGTCAGCTCTGAGCTACAGAGCTGTCTGTCCTCAGAAGCCCCCTTCCAGAGCAAGGGTGAGGGAACAGACCTCTAAGCCAAACGGACACTGACATCGGGAGGACGATCAGAGAGGTGCGCCGGAGTAGTGAGTCATCGAGCAGCCTGAATGGTCCCCTGAATGGTCCACGCAGAGAATCCTTGGAGATCATCCTCACGTAATTACATCATTATATTCTGACCCATAAGAGCGGCAGTTTGGGGCAAGGCTAGGGTTAGAATAGCATAGCTGACATATTCACCCAAATGTATATTTCTCTTTTGTACTTTCTTTTTTCTCTCTCTCTTTGAAATCCCCATTTTGGGTAACACGCGCCATAGTGTGTTGGCCCGTTATACTAAGTTCTAATCAAATCAAAATCAAATAAAATTGTATTTGTCACATACACATGGTTAGCAGATGTTAATGCGAGTGTAGCGAAATGCTTGTGCTTCTAGTTCCGACAATGCAGTGATAACCAAGAAGTAATCTAACTAACAATTCCAAAACTACTGTCTTATACACAGTGTAAGGGGATAAAGAATATGTACATAAGGATATATGAATGAGTGATGGTACAGGGCAGCATACAGTAGATGGTATCGAGTACAGTATATACATATGAGATGAGTATGTAGACAAAGTAAACAAAGTGGCATAGTTAAAGTGGCTAGTGATACATGTATTACATAAGGATGCAGTCGATGATATAGAGTACAGTATATACGTATGCATATGAGATGAATAATGTAGGGTAAGTAACATTATATAAGGTAGCATTGTTTAAAGTGGCTAGTGATATATTTACATCATTTCCCATCAATTCCCATTATTAAAGTGGGTGGTGTTGGGTCAGTGTCAATGACAGTGTGTTGGCAGCAGCCACTCAATGTTAGTGGTGGCTGTTTAACAGTCTGATGGCCTTGAGATAGAAGCTGTTTTTCAGTCTCTCGGTCCCAGCTTTGATGCACCTGTACTGACCTCGCCTTCTGGATGATAGCGGGGTGAACAGGCAGTGGCTCGGGTGGTTGATGTCCTTGATGATCTTTATGGCCTTCCTGTAACATCGGGTGGTGTAGGTGTCCTGGAGGGCAGGTAGTTTGCCCCCGGTGATGCGTTGTGCAGACCTCACTACCCTCTGGAGAGCCTTACGGTTGAGGGCGGAGCAGTTGCCGTACCAGGCGGTGATACAGCCCGCCAGGATGCTCTCGATTGTGCATCTGTAGAAGTTTGTGAGTGCTTTTGGTGACAAGCCAAATTTCTTCAGCCTCCTGAGGTTGAAGAGGCGCTACTGCGCCTTCTTCACGACGCTGTCAGTGTGAGTGGACCAATTCAGTTTGTCTGTGATGTGTATGCCGAGGAACTTAAAACTTGCTACCCTCTCCACTACTGTTCCATCGATGTGGATAGGGGGGTGTTCCCTCTGCTGTTTCCTGAAGTCCACAATCATCTCCTTAGTTTTGTTGACGTTGAGTGTGAGGTCATTTTCCTGACACCACACTCCGAGGGCCCTCACCTCCTCTCTGTAGGCCGTCTCATCGTTGTTGGTAATCAAGCCTACCACTGTTGTGTCGTCCGCAAACTTGATGATTGAGTTGGAGGCGTGCGTAGCCACGCAGTTGTGGGTGAACAGGGAGTACAGGAGAGGGCTCAGAACGCACCCTTGTGGGGCCCCCGTGTTGAGGATCAGCGGGGAGGAGATGTTGTTGCCTACCCTCACCACCTGGGGGCGGCCCGTCAGGAAGTCCAGTACCCAGTTGCACAGGGTGGGGTCGAGACCCAGGGTCTCGAGCTTGATGACGAGCTTGAAGGGTACTATGGTGTTGAATGCCGAGCTGTAGTCGATGAACAGCATTCTCACATAGGTATTCCTCTTGTCCAGGTGGGTTAGGGCAGTGTGCAGTGTGGTTGAGATTGCGTCGTCTGTGGACCTATTTGGGCGGTAAGCAAATTGGAGTGGGTCTAGGGTGTCAGGTAGGGTGAAGGTGATATGGTCCTTGACTAGTCTCTCAAAGCACTTCATGATGACGGAAGTGAGTGCTACGGGGCGGTAGTCGTTTAGCTCAGTTACCTCAGGAACAATGGTGGCTCTTGAAGCATGTGGGAACAGCAGACTGGTATAGGGATTGATTGAATATGTCCGTAAACACACCGGTCAGCTGGTCTGCGCATGCTCTGAGGGCGCGGCTGGGGATGCCGTCTGGGCCTGCAGCCTTGCGAGGGTTAACACGTTTAAATGTCTTACTCACCTCGCCTGCAGTGAAGGAGAGACCGCATGTTTTCGTTGCAGGCCGTGTCAGTGGCACTGTATTGTCCTCAAAGCGGTCAAAAAAGTTTAGTCTGTCTGGGAGCAAGACATCCTGGTCCGTGACTGGGCTGGGTTTCTTCTTGTAGTCCGTGATTGACTGTAGACCCTGCCACATGCCTCGTGTCTGAGCCGTTGAATTGGGATTCTACTTTGTCTCTGTACTGACGCTTAGCTTGTTTAATAGCCTTGCGGAGGGAATAGCTGCATTGTTTATATTCGGTCATGTTACCAGACACCTTGCCCTGATTAAAAGCAGTGGTTCGCGCTTTCAGTTTCACGCAAATGCTGCCATCAATCCACGGTTTCTGGTTAGGGAATGTTTTTATCGTTGCTATGGGAACGACATCTTCAACGCACGTTCTAATGAACTCGCACACCGAATCAGCGTATTCGTCAATATTTTTATCTGACGCAATACGAAACATGTCCCCAGTCCACGTGATGGAAGCAGTCTTGGAGTGTGGAGTCAGCTTGGTCGGACCAGCGTTGGACAGACCTCAGCGTGGGAGCCTCTTGTTTTAGTTTCTGTCTGTAGGCAGGGATCAACAAAATGGAGTCGTGGTCAGCTTTTCCGAAAGGGGGGCGGGGCAGGGCCTTATATGCGTCGCGGAAGTTAGAGTAACAATGATCCAAGGTTTTACCACCCCTGGTTGCGCAATCGATATGCTGATAAAATTTAGGGAGTCTTGTTTTCAGATTAGCTTTGTTAAAATCCCCAGCTACAATGAATGCAGCCTCCGGATAAATGGTTTCCAGTTTGCAAAGAGTTAAATAAAGTTTGTTCAGAGCCATCGATGTGTCTGCTTGGGGGGGATATATACGGCTGTGATTATAATCGAAGAGAATTCTCTTGGTAGATAATGCGGTCTACATTTGATTGTGAGGAATTCTAAATCAGGTGAACAGAAGGATTTGAGTTCCTGTATGTTTCTTTCATCACACCATGTCTCGTTAGTCATGAGGCATACGCCCCCGCCACTCTTCTTACCAGAAAGATGTTTGTTTCTGTCGGCGCGATGCGTGGAGAAACCCGTTGGCTGCACCGCCCCGGATAGCGTCTTCCCAGTGAGCCATGTTTCGGTGAAGCAGAGGACGTTACAGTCTCTGATGTCCCTCTCGAATGCTACCCTTGCTCGGATTTCATCAACCTTGTTGTCAAGAGACTGGACATTGGCAAGAAGAATGCTAGGTAGTGGTGCGCGTGTCCTGAGTCTGACCAGAAGACCGCTACGTTTCCCTCTTTTACGAGGTTGGTTTTTTTGGGGGTCGCTGCATGCGATCTATTCCGTTGGCCTGTTTGTAAGGCAGAACACAGGATCCGCGTTGCGGAAAACATATTCTTGGTCGTACTGATGGTGAGTTGACGCTGATCTTATATTCAGTAGTTCTTCTCGACTGTATGTAATGAAACCTAAGATGACCTGGGGTACTAATGTAAGAAATAACACGTAAAAAAAACTAAAAACTGCATAGTTTCCTAGGAACGCGAAGCGAGGCGGCCATCTCTGTCGGCGCCGGAAGTAACATAGCCTATAATGTGTTTTGTCTATGTGTATCTTCGTTCATCATTTGAGCTTTTAGTAAATAAATATTCAACAAAGATTGGTGTGGTACGAACTCATTGGTAAGACCCGGGTCCGTGCAAATTCACGGGCTATACGACGTTCAGAACGAGATTGGTAAAGGTAACTGGTTAATTAGCAGCTGTTGTAAAATCGATATTCTGATATTCTTTGAGTTAATTTGGGAAATAGAAACTCAATCAAAACTAGTTTTCCCATGGTGCCCCAGGTTAATGAGTTAATAATTGCTTGATTCAGTTAATCACGCAACTAGAAACTTGTAATCATTCGATGAGCAACAGTGTCTCCTGATCCCTCCTGTCTCAGCCTCCAGTATTTATGCTGCAGTAGTTTGTGTGTCTGGGGGCTAGGGTCATTTTATTACATCTGGAGTACTTCTCCTGTCTTTTCCGGTGTCCTGTGTGAATTTAAGTATGCTCTCTCTAATTCTCGCTTTCTTTCTCTCTCTCTGAGGACCTGAGCCCTTGGACCATGCCTCAGGACTACCTGGCATGATGACTCCTTGCTGTCCCCAGTCCACCTGGCCGTGCTGCTGCTCCAGTTTCAACTGTTCTACCTGCGGCTATGGAATCCTGACCTGTTCACCGGACGTGCTTCCTGTCCCAGACCTGCTGTTTTCAACTCTCTGGAGACAGCAGGAGTGGTAGAGATACTCTTAATGATCGGCTATGAAAGACAATTGACATTTACTCCTGAGGTGCTGACTTGCTGCACCCTCGACAACTACTGTGATTATTATTATTTGACCATGCTGGTCATTTATGAACATTTGAACATGTTGGCCATGTTCTGTTATAATCTCCACCTGGCACAGCCAGAAGAGGACTGGCCACCCCTCATAGCCTGGTTCCTCTCTAGGTTTCTTCCTAGGTTTTGATTTTTCTAGGGAGTTTTTCCTAGCCACCGTGCTTCTACACCTGCATTGCTTGCTGTTTGGGGTTTTAGGCTGGGTTTTTGTATAGCACTTTGAGATATCAGCTGATGTATGAAGGGCTATATAAATACATTTGATTTGATCAAATCAAATATCATTTGTCACATGCTTAATAAATAACAGGTGTAGACTAACAGTGACATGCTTACGTTCGGGTCCTTTACCAACAATGCAGAGGTGAAGATAAAGATTACAAACCAACAAATAAAAATAACATGGCTATATACAGGGAATAGCAGTACCGAGTTGATGTGCAGGAGTATGAGGCATTTGTATGAAGTAGGCTACAGCCCAGCCAGTCCATCACACCCACTTGGAGTTTTCTGACAGATTGTGTATAGGAATATTGAATGGCAGATCATAATGAAATAGCCTGTAAATAGACAGAGATAAGAGACATTGGCTATGTCAAATCTCCGTACTACCAGACCACTTACAATGCCTAGCCAAGACATTGCTTCATTCTGAATAGTATGCTAGTGTGTGGACATTCAAACAGAGAAAATGTTATTGTGCGGACAGAAAATTAGGTGTAAGGTTCAACAGATGTGGCCATTGTATATAAGGCCTGGCCAGGCGTTGCACTGGACTAGTGGACTTGTCTGCTTCCCTCCACTGTTAAGAGTCTGCACTGGAAGTACACTCCTGGGAGAGAGACCTGATGTCTGACAATAAAGCCCTAATGCTGGAAGACGACATCATTAATAATGGATAATCATATTAACATCACTGGGGGATGGATGGGCCACGCTAGGCCTCGGCATGGCACAACCTCTGGCTGTTGCTGCGTGCACACAGCGCAATCAGACCTCAATCCCCAAGTCCCCAGACACTCAGCACTCTTTACAGTTGTGATGGAAGCCAGTGGAGGGCACACACACACACAAAATCAGCAAAAAAAATAAAACGTCCCTTTATCAGGACGCTGTCTTTCAAAGATAATTCGTAAAAATCCAAATAACTTCACAGATCTTCATTGTAAAGGGTTTCCCATGCTTGTTCAATGAACCATAAACAATAAATGAACATGCACCTGTGGAACTAACAGTTTACAGACGGTAGACAATTAAGGTCACAGTTATGAAAACTTAGGACACTAAAGAGGCCTTTCTTGTTGTCATTGCAGGCAATCTCAACGCTGTGCTTTACAGGGAAGACATCCTCCTCCCTCACCAGTCTCAACGTCAACAGTAAAGAGGCGACACCGGGATGCTGGCCTTCTAGGCAGAGTTGCAAAGAAAAAGCCATATCTCAAACTGGCCAATAAAAACAAAAGATTAAGACGGGCAAAATAACACAGACAGAGGAACTCTGGCTAGAAGGCCAGCATCTCGGATTCGCCTCTTCACAGTTGACGTTGAGACTGGTGTTTTGCGGGCATCTGTTTCTCAAACTAGACACACTAATGTACTAGTCCTCTTGCTCAATTGTGCACCGGGGCCTCCCACTCCTCTTTCGATTCTGGATAGAGACAGTTTGCACTGTTCTGTGAAGGGAGTTGTACACAGCGTTGTACCAGATCTTCAGTTTCTTGGCAATTTCTCACATTTCTCAGAACAAGAATAGACTGAATAGTTTCAGAAGGAAGGACTTTGTTTCTGGCCATTTTGAGCGTGTAATTGAACCCACAAATGCTGACGCTCCAGATACTCAACGAGTCTAAAGAAGGCCAGTTTTATTGGTTCTTTAATCAGCACCACAATTTTCAGCTGTGATAACATAATTGAAACAGGGTCTTCTAATGATCAATTAGCCTTTCAAAATTATAAACTTGGATTAGCTAACACAATGTGCCATTGGAACACAGGAGTGATGGTTGCTGATAATGGGCCTCTGTAGGCCTATGTAGATATTCCATTAAAAATCTGCCGTTTCCAGCTACAATAGTCATTTACAACATTAACAATGTCTACACTGCATTTCTGATAAATTTGATGTTATTGTAACAGCCCAAAAATGTCCTTCTCTTTCAAAAACAAGGACATTCCTAAGTGACCCCAAACTTTTGAACAGTAGTGTATATTTGTAACAAACAGAGCGAGCAGTGGCACAAATGAGAGCCAGGAGTGTACAACCACCACTTGCTCCACATCATCTCCCTACAATGCAGTGGCACGCATCAGTTCTATTTGGCGTCAACATCATTTACTTTTAATGCATTTTGGAGTAGAATGTATTTTTTAAAAGTCACCAGAAGTTACCGTTTCAGTCTTTCGACAAACAAAATCACCTCCAGGTCATGCACCTAACCCCCCCCCCCTGCTACCTTTGCCACTGCTGCTGAAAGAAATCCTAGGGGAAACACTGCACACACACACACACACACACACACACACACAGACAGAGGAGCTAGAAGCAGACAGGTGGTCAGCATAACGACGGCAGAATGAGAGATGGTCGTGACTCGTGGTAGTGTGGATATTGGATTGGGCACAGGGTGCATATTTGATATGGAGCAGCATGTAATAAGTACAGAGGGTGCTGGGCTGCTGTCTGTGACAGGCTGTGAACTTACATATGAATGGGAGTAGTTTAAAAAAGGGGCTATACTCTGTGTGTGTGTGTGTGTGTGTGTGTGTGTGTGTGTGTGTGTGTGTGTGTGGCATGGTCAAACGCCACAGCGCATTATATGTTGCAGTGTTGTTTACTACACATTCATTACTCATGAATAAAACGTTAGCAGGACAAGTGTTTCACTCCATGACCATTCTCCCGCTCCAGTAGTTGATGTTCACTCACTACATTGTGTTTTGATTCATTGCCATGAGGATCCTCTTGCATCTTGAACAAAATGTCAAATCTAACAAAGTGTGTGTGAAGAAGCACACAGAACATCAGTGGTTGGCCACACAATACGCTCTGCCACTTGACATCAAATTACTCATGTGTAGATTTATGCAGATATAGTCGAAGTTCATATTATGACTCAGAATCAAGGCCAATTTGTTTTCATGTATAATCCATCAAATCAAATGTATATAACAAGGTTTTTATGCAATGTTTGGTTTTCAAGAGGCTCTTAAAAATATAACTTTGAATATTGTAGCCTATCACCGGTAAAGAAAGATAAATAAGAGAAAAGGCAGAACACTTGAATTAAACTAATCATGTCCGGCTTCTTCTTTTTATTTTTAAGAGAAAAAGGTGCGAGTGTAGAACCAAAATAAACTACGGGAGATTCTCATTATCTCGCTCTCCTCTTACAACCACGCCCAGATACAAAAGGAACTTGCTACACAGCATCTTTCAGGTATGAAAGTAGGGTACGGAGAGTCAGTGGAGACAGAAAAGCTGTCTTTCATAATGATGTTGCACCACAGCTTCTGCTGAGTAACTCCACACAGATTCTAACACCTAAGTGCAAATCAATGGGTATAACTGAATGCTGTTTTCTTATCATGACACTTTTTATATGATAAGGTTAAGGACTAAGGGTAAGAAAATCAAAATCATGCTTTTATGAGAAGTCATTCTGGTAGGGTCTAGGGAGTCTACTGACACCAGAATGTGTCAGAGAGAGATGCTCCCTATGCAACTGGGAGGATAACTCCCCAGAGATCTGAGCATGCGGAGCTTCCAAGAGAGACTACATACATGCAGGGTCTGATACAGCTCACATAGTGAATCACTGTGTTTAAAATGAATCACTGTGTTTAAAATGAGAGGGGGAGGACAGATACAAAATGCCTTCAGAGGAAAAGCAGTAAGGAGAGACACTGTGCAAGCATGATGGATAGGAATGTTAAATACCCAAATAAACATTTTACATTGAATAATACATTGAAATGAAAGTGAATTCCATTCTCTCACCAACATATTTAGGCCTAGTTCATGAGGTGGATAGGAAACATTTATAATTAAAAAATGTCACAATAAGTGAATACACTGTAGGAATCCATCTTCCTTAGACCACCACTGCAAACACCCACTGTCACTAGGGGTTATAAATGGACATGAACTCATTAATCAAAATGAGTTTTGCACACAATACACACCAACTCACGCAAATAAACACAATCACTCATACCTACTACTAGCCTATATTGTTCTGCTTCCCTCAACGTTTTCCAACACTCAGAGCTCACCTTTCACCCACTCAGTAGAACAACAAATTCAATATTTAAAATAAATAAAAAACAGTAAAAGACTGGTTTAGCACTAAAACTTGGAACTGTACCATGACTCATAGACAGAGGATTAAATAGACAGAAATCATATGTGACCCGTTTCAGGAAGCTAGGCGTATATCACTTGTCACTACTTCACTGGAGAGGCATTTGAAGGTTTTTTGGCAGAAATGCCTTCTGGAACATGTGAACTTTCATGTGTCTTAATAAAAAACTTGTATGCAATCTGTAAATACAAATAAAATTGTTACATTACGAGCCTAGTTGGTTTAGCCACGGAAAAAAAGACAGGAACCTTCCCTCTAGCCATGACTAGATGAGATAACGGATGGGCTGGACATGCCATGTAGCATGATTTTGTCTATAACATGAGCAGCTCAGTATGTGTAGATAACCCTTGCTACCACAGATTTTTTGAGAGATATAGTGGCCATTGAGAACTGCAAAAGTGTTGCTACTGCTCTCAACAACATTGCTTCCCTGAATTAAGCAGGCGCTATCAACAAAGATCAGTGGCAAAAAGTACTTACTGGAGGACGATCGTGCCATGCTGACTCTCTGACTCTGAAAATAAAATCAGACGATGAGGAAATCCCTGATTTAAGAACATTTTCATTGAACCAGACATTGTAGTCTTCTGATGAAGGTGGGGAAGAAACGGCGATCAACAGTATTGTTGTCAAGGATGAAGTTGACAGAGTTTTGAACGATGCTGAATGGGTGTAGACAAAGAAGAACTCTCCGGTTGGTGGAACAAAACATTAAGGGGCTACTTTTGCAAAAGTGGGGTTACATGTTAATCAACGTTCAAACCAGATTTACTTTCCCATTGTTCCACAGTCTGTACTTTTATCCAATGTAAAAAACACTATTTCAGATCCTGCAACATAAGACTGAAAAGAGTTAATCGGTCACATATTTGAGACACCCCCAGCCTCAAAGTACCAATGCAAGGAGGTAAAGTTGAATAGTCATTTGTAAATCCCCAAGACAGAAGGCAGATGGTATAGGTCTAGGAAGTAGATAGGCAACTGGCACAAGACTGTATCGGGCGGTTTCGATTGTTTAAGCCCTGTATCTGGGAACCATGCAATAAATGACAAAACTTAATGTTCCTTCGATGTAACGAAAATAATTTGTCGAAAGCAACTTATACAAATGGGTCAAGTGCCACTGAGTGACGCTGGCCAGACTTTAGCAGCGCCAGGTCCAGGGCAGATGGCATCGCCAGCCAGGGAATGTAGCAGGGGAGGCAGACATTCACTTGCACGCACGCACGCACACATACACATACACACACACACACACATTGCTGGCAGCCCATGGTGATGCCACCTGTACCAGAATGCTACCTAATTAACCCTTGAGAAACCCACGGCTCAGACTCCGCAATGACTCACTTTCCCAGCAGCCCCAGGCCTGCTGCTGTACTGGGTCAGTGGATACAAGGGAGGGATGGGGTGTTGGGCTAAGGGCTGGAGTAAACATGCAGGACTTGGATGGTTCTTAGGGTATAGGACAGGACAGCATAGATAAGTATGGATAGGGACGAATAAAGGAGACCATGGATAAAGGGGTGAGAGGCGGAGGAGAAAACAGAAGGCAGTCGGTCATACTGTATATTATTACCTTGATGTAGCTCTCCAGCTGGGGGTAGACTCTCTGCACCCCAAAGAAGATTGACAGGGGTGTCCTGTGGGGAAAGGAGCCGCTGACCACGTGAGTGACCTCTGGGAAGCTGAAGACCCGGAAACCAAACTTCTCATAGAGCTGTTGGAGCTCCTCACTGGGCCTAGTATCGCCCTCACTCAGGACACTACCCACCGCATAGCGACACTGCTCTCCTATCACCTAGAGAAAAAAGGAAGGAAGGACGGAAGGGGGGGGAAGAGAGAGTCTTGTCAGCAAAAGGTTAAATCTCACTGTGAGGCAGAAATTAACAATCTGATGTGACAATAGTCTGTTTGCATTTAATGTGATTGCTTTAGTTGCTATTGGGCTGTTGCCTATTTGTGGTGTTTATATAGCAATCATGTAACATTTTTTCTTTAGGGGTGAATCAGCTTAATATTGCAGAAAGATTGTTGCTTCCATCAATGTAATTGTCTGCATCATTTCCAATCCTGTATATATTTTTTGGGTAAATATATATATCCATATACACAGTGCCTTGCGAAAGTATTCGGCCCCCTTGAACTTTGCGACCTTTTGCCACATTTCAGGCTTCAAACATAAAGATATAAAACTGTATTTTTTTGTGAAGAATCAACAACAAGTGGGACACAATCATGAAGTGGAACAACATTTATTGGATATTTAAAACTTTTTTAACAAATCAAAAACTGAAGAATTGGGCGTGCAAAATTATTCAGCCCCCTTAAGTTAATACTTTGTAGCGCCACCTTTTGCTGCGATTACAGCTGGAAGTCGCTTGAGGTATGTCTCTATCAGTTTTGCACATCGAGAGACTGAAATTTTTTCCCATTCCTCCTTGCAAAACAGCTCGAGCTCAGTGAGGTTGGATGGAGAGCATTTGTGAACAGCAGTTTTCAGTTCTTTCCACAGATTCTCGATTGGATTCAGGTCTGGACTTTGACTTGGCCATTCTAACACCTGGATAGGTTTATTTTTGAACCATTCCATTGTAGATTTTGCTTTATGTTTTGGATCATTGTCTTGTTGGAAGACAAATCTCCGTCCCAGTCTCAGGTCTTTTGCAGACTCCATCAGGTTTTCTTCCAGAATGGTTCTGTATTTGGCTCCATCCATCTTCCCATCAATTTGAATCATCTTCCCTGTCCCTGCTGAAAAAAGCAGGCCCAAACCATGATGCTGCCACCACCATGTTTGACAGTGGGGATGGTGTGTTCAGGGTGATAAGATGTGTTGCTTTTACGCCAAACATAACGTTTTGCATTGTTGCCAAAAAGTTCAATTTTGGTTTCATCTGACCAGAGCACCTTCTTCCACATGTTTGGTGTGTCTCCCAGGTGGCTTGTGGCAAACTTTAAACAACACTTTTTATGGATATCTTTAAGAAATGGCTTTCTTCTTGCCACTCTTCCATAAAGGCCAGATTTGTGCAATATACGACTGATTGTTGTCCTATGGACAGAGTCTCCCACCTCAGCTGTAGATCTCTGCAGTTCATCCAGAGTGATCATGGGCCTCTTGGCTGCATCTCTGATCAGTCTTCTCCTTGTATGAGCTGAAAGTTTAGAGGGACGGCCAGGTCTTGGTAGATTTGCAGTGGTCTGATACTCCTTCCATTTCAATATTATCGCTTGCACAGTGCTCCTTGGGACGTTTAAAGCTTGGGAAATCTTTTTGTATCCAAATCCGGCTTTAAACTTCTTCACAACAGTATCTCGGACCTGCCTGGTGTGTTCCTTGTTCTTCATGATGCTCTCTGCGCTTTTAACGGACCTCTGAGACTATCACAGTGCAGGTGCATTTATACGGAGACTTGATTACACACAGGTGGATTGTATATTAATCATCATTATTCATTTAGGTCAACATTGGATCATTCAGAGATCCTCACTGAACTTCTGGAGAGAGTTTGCTGCACTGAAAGTAAAGAGGCTGAATAATTTTGCATGCCCAATTTTTCAGTTTTTGATTTGTTAAAAAAGTTTTAAATATCCAATAAATGTCGTTCCACTTCATGATTGTGTCCCACTTGTTGTTGATTCTTCACAAAAAAAATACAGTTTTATATCTTTACGTTTGAAGCCTGAAATGTGGCAAAAGGTCTCAAAGTTCAAGGAGGCTGAATACATTCGCAAGGCACTGTATATACATACACATACCTACAGTGGGGAGAACAAGTATTTGATACACTGCCGATTTTGCAGGTTTTCCTACTTACAAAACATGTAGAGGTCTGTAATTTTTATCATAGGTACACTTCAACTGTGAGAGACGGAATCTAAAACAAAAATCCAGAAAATTACATTGTATGATTTTTAAGTATTTAATTTGCATTTTATTGCATGACATAAGTATTTGATACTTCAGAAAAGCAGAACTTAATATTTGGTACAGAAACCTTTGTTTGCAATTACATAGATCATACGTTTCCTGTAGTTCTTGACCAGGTTTGCACACACTGCAGCAGGGATTTTGGCCCACTCCTCCATACAGACCTTCTCCAGAATCCTTCAGGTTTCGGGGCTGTCGCTGGGCAATATGGACTTTCAGCTCCCTCCAAAGATTTTCTATTGAGTTCAGGTCTGGAGACTGGCTATGGCTAGGCCACTCCAGAACCTTGAGATGCTTCTTACGGAGCCACTCCTTAGTTGCCCTGGCTGTGTGTTTCGGGTCGTTGTCATGCTAGAAGACCCAGCCAACACCCATCTTCAATGCTCTAACTGAGGGAAGGAGGTTGTTGGGCAAGATCTCGCGATACATGGCCCCATCCATCCTCCCCTCAATACGGTGCAGTCGTCCTGTCCCCTTTGCAGAAAAGCATCCCAAAATAATGATCTTTCCACCTCCATGCTTCACGGTTGGGATGGTGTTCTTGGGGTGGTACTCATCCTTCTTCCTCCTCCAAACACGGCGAGTGGAGTTTAGACCAAAAAGCTCTATTTTTGTCTCATCAGACCACATGACCTTCTCCCATTCCTCTCTGGATCATCCAGATGGTCATTGGCAAACTTCCAACGGGCCTGGACATGCGCTGGCTTGAGCAGGGGACCTTGCGTGCGCTGCAGGATTTTAATCTATGACGGCGTAGTGTGTTACTAATGGTTTTCTTTGAGACTGTGGTCCCAGCACTCTTCAGATCATTGACCAGGTCCTGCCGTGTAGTTCTGGGCTGATCCCTCACCTTCCTCACAATCATTGATGCCCCACGAGGTAAGATCTTGCATGGAGCCCCAGACTAAGGGTGATTGACCGTCATCTTGAACTTCTTCCATTTTCTAATAATTGCGCCAACAATTGTTGCCTTCACACCAAGCTGCTTGCCTATTGTCCTGTAGCCCATCCCAGCCTTGTGCAGGTCTACAATTTTATCCCTGATGTCCTTACACAGCTCTCTGGTCTTGGCCATTGTGGAGAGGTTGGAGTCTGTTTGATTGAGTATGTGGACAGGTGTCTTTTATTCAGGTAACGAGTTCAAACAGGTGCAGTAAACACAGGTAATGAGTGGAGAACAGGAGGGATTCTTAAAGAAAAACTAACAGGTCTGTGAGAGCCGAATTTCTTACTGGTTGGGAGGTGATCAAATACTTATGTCATGCAATAAAATGCAAATGAATTACTTAAAAATCATACAATGTGATTTTCTGGATTTTTGTTTTAGATTCCGTCTCTCACAGTTGAAGTGTACCTATGATAAAAATTACAGACCTCTACATGCTTTGTAAGTAGGAAAACCTGCAAAATCGGCAGTCGATTATCTATCGCTGTTGTTCTGTCCCTCCACCTTTCTCTCATTACAGTCACTCAGAGAGCCTGTAATTATACATGCAAACTGCCTCCATGGATGAGAAAAATGCCTCCTCTCTTTCTTTCTCCTTCCCTCCCTCAACAACCCCCTGAAGCCTGCCGCAACAATTAAGGACTGCAAAACCACTATTGTTGTAAACACTGCCTTTAGATAAACCCACCTTTATCTATGCCCATCAAAGTCTACAAGTCCCCTCCCCCCCAAAAAAATTGTCCACCGTCTGAAAAATAGCCAACCAATTTCACAGACAGACGGTTCGGTTCCTTCAGTCTCCCAAAATGTTCACCTTCTAACAAACAGATGAATCACAAAGAAGAGACAGAAGATTGGCTGGCATAAAACAGCTTAACAAACCATGTGAAAGGAAAACCCATGTTACACAAATAAATAAATACAAATAAAGGACACGTTTTAGAATCCACCACAGTTGGCTGGCAATGTTAAGATCAAGGCTCTTGTTAGTCTCTAAGACACTGATTGCTACTTTTGGCTGTTCAGTTGTGTTTGGTGGTTCTCTCTCCAATCTGGGGAGTGAATTGAAGCATCCATTAAAGGGTAGAAAAAGAGGAGCCACTTAATGCAAATTAAGACTCATGGGACATGCGAAATGACCTCCGGATTGTGTATAAACCAATGGCCAATCAAACGGCTGATTTCTCACCAATTTCCATATCCTAAGTCCCAGCAGGTGTAGAGAGGACAGGCCAGGGGTTGCATTCGGAACGTTCTTATTGCTTTTCCTCGTTATGATGAACGCTGACTGCAAGCCAGGCCTAATCGCCTAACATCAGTGGCCGACCTCATGAATGTTTGGGGCTGAATGGAAGCAAGTCCCCACGGCAATGTTCCAACATCTAGTGGAAAGCCTTCCCTGAAGAGTGGGGGCTGTTATAGCAGCAAATGGGGAACCAACAATAACATATTATTGCCCATGATTAAGAATGAGATGCTGGACGAGCACGTGTCCACATACTTTTGGTCATGTACTGTACTTCCATTCATTTTTTCAACTGGTAACGGGGGACCTCCAGATGAGTCTTATGAGGCCTGTGGACAACCTAGAGCAAAACAGCCGACATGTACACCATCGTGGTCAGAAAGTCTCATCTTTCCATAGAGGGGTCATAATAGTTTGTAGGCCAAACCGTTCAAACACTTCAGACAATTTTGCTAGAAGACCGATTTTCGGGATGCCTCGTTGTCTTGGAGTTGAGAACCCCTGATTTGGCTCCGTGTCTCCAGGGGGAAAAGTTGTGGTGGAGGGCAGGGGGAATTTGTTTGTTTTACATTTGTTTCTATTGCAATTTCATTGGATATACTGTATCCATTATAATGATAATGATCAATTAATTTTTCTGGTTCAGAGAAGCTGTCAGTCGGTCTCTACACGTTCATATGCATGGCACGGTGGCCAAAAAAACCTGCAGCATTGTTACACATGTCAGACAGCAAGGTTTAGACAAACCGCAACTGTTGCAAACGAAATGCTAGCTCAGTAGTATAGGGAAATATTGGCTTTTTTCCAGGGGAGACCTGGAGAGGGCTACAAGCCACAGTGTCTCGCACCCGCTGTGAAATTTGGTGGAGGATCGGTGATGATCTGGGGGTGCTTCAGCAAAAGGCTGGAATTGGGCAGATTTGTCTTTGTGAAGGACACATGAATCAAGCCAAGTACAAGGTAGTCCTGGAAGAAAACTTGCTTCCTTCTGCCCTGACAATGTTCCCCAACTCTGAGGAATGTTTTTTCCTGAGTTTATGTCTACAGGCAGCCACCCCTGAAGTGCTAGTGATGGCTGTTTAGCAGTCTGATGGCCTTGAGATAAAAGCTGTTTTTCAGTCTCTCGGTCACAGCTTTGATGCACCTGTACTGACCTCGCCTTCTGCATGATAGCGGAGTGAACAGGCAGTGGCTCGGGTGGTAGATGTCCTTGATGATCTTTTTGGCATCCTATGGCATTGGGTGCTGCAGGTGTCCAGGAGGGCGGGAAGTTTGCCCCCAGTAACGCATTGGACAGACCGCACCACCCTCTGGAGAGCTTTGTGGTTGTGGGCGGTGCAGTTGCCATACCAGGCGGTGATACAGCCCGACAGGATGCTCTCAATTGTGCATCTGTAAAAGTTTGTGAGGGTTTCGGTGTTAAGTCAAATTTCTTTAGCCTCCTGAGGTTGATGCGTTGTTGTCTTCTTCACGGCAGGGTAGCCTAGTGGTTAAAGCGTTGGACTAGTAACCAGAAGGTTGCAAGTTCAAACCCCGAGCTGACAAGGTACAAATCTGTTGTTCTGCCAGTGAACAGGCAGTTAACCCACTGTTCCTAGGCAGTTGTTGAAAATAAGAATTTGTTCTTAACTGACTTGCCTGGTTAAATAAAGGTAAAATAAAATTCACCACACTGTCTGTGTGGGTGGACCATTTCAGTTGGTCAGTGATGTGTACTTCAAATTTATTTCAATCACTCAAATGTATTTATAAAGCCCTTCTTACATCAGCTGATGTCACAAAGTGCTGTATAGAAACCCAGCCTAAAACCCCAAACAGCAAGCAATGCAGGTGTAGAAGCACCTGCTTCCACCTTCTCCACTGTGATCCCTTCGATGTAGATCAGGGGGTGTTCCTTCTGCTGTATCCTGAAGTCCACAATCATCTCCTTTATTGTGTTGACGTTGAGTGAGAGGTTATTTTCCAGGCACCACACTCCCAGAGCCGTCACCTCCTCCCTGTAGGCTGTTTCAATCGTTGTTGGTAATCTTGCCTACTACTGTCATCTGCAAACTTGATGATTGAGTTGGAGGAATGCTTGGCCACGCAGTCATGGGTGAACAGGGAGTACAGGAGGGGGCTAAGCATGTACGCTTGTGGGGCCCCAGTGTTGAGGATCAGCAAAGAGGGGGTGTTGAAGAGGGGGGGCGCGACCCGTCAGGAAGTCCAGGACCCAGTTGCAAGGGCAGGGTTCAAACCCAGGGCTTCGAGATGATGAGCTTGGAGGGTACTAATCAAATCAAATTGTATTTGTCACATACACATGGTTAGCAGATGTTAATGTGAGTGTAGCGAAATGCTTGTGCTTCTAGTTCCGACAATGCAGTGATAACCAACAAGTAATCTAACTAACAATTCCAAAACTACTGTCTTATACACAGTGTAAGGGGATAAAGAATATGTACATAAGGATATATGAATGAGTGATGGTACAGAGCAGCATACAGTAGATGGTATCGAGTACAGTATATACATATGAGATGAGTATGTAGACAAAGTAAACAGTGGCATAGTTAAAGTGGCTAGTGATACATGTATTACATAAGGATGCAGTCGATGATGTAGAGTACAGTATATACGTATGCATATGAGATGAATAATGTAGGGTAAGTAACATTATATAAGGTAGCATTGTTTAAAGTGGCTAGTGATATATTTACATAATTTCCCATCAATTCCCATTATTAAAGTGGCTGGAGTTGGGTCAGTGTCAATGACAGTGTGTTGGCAGCAGCCACTCAATGTTAGTGGTGGCTGTTTAACAGTCTGATGGCCTTGAGATAGAAGCTGTTTTTCAGTCTCTCGGTCCCAGCTTTGATGCACCTGTACTGACCTCGCCTTCTGGATGATAGCGGGGTGAACAGGCAGTGGTTCGGGTGGTTGATGTCCTTGATGATCTTTATGGCCTTCCTGTAACATCGGGTGGTGTAGGTGTCCTGGAGGGCAGGTAGTTTGCCCCCAGTAACGCATTGGACAGACCGCACCACCCTCTGGAGAGCTTTGTGGTTGTGGGCGGTGCAGTTGCCATACCAGGCGGTGATACAGCCCGACAGGATGCTCTCAATTGTGCATCTGTAAAAGTTTGTGAGGGTTTCGGTGTTAAGTCAAATTTCTTTAGCCTCCTGAGGTTGATGCGTTGTTGCCTTCTTCACGGCAGGGTAGCCTAGTGGTTAAAGCGTTACAAACGGTAACGGTAACGCTGTTGTTCTGCCAGTGAACAGGCAGTTAACCCACTGTTCCTAGGCAGTTGTTGAAAATAAGAATTTGTTCTTAACTGACTTGCCTGGTTAAATAAAGGTAAAATAAAAATTCACCACACTGTCTGTGTGGGTGGACCATTTCAGTTGGTCAGTGATGTGTACTTCAAATTTATTTCAATCACTCAAATGTATTTATAAAGCCCTTCTTACATCAGCTGATGTCACAAAGTGCTGTATAGAAACCCAGCCTAAAACCCCAAACAGCAAGCAATGCAGGTGTAGAAGCACCTGCTTCCACCTTCTCCACTGTGATCCCTTCGATGTAGATCAGGGGTGTTCCTTCTGCTGTATCCTGAAGTCCACAATCATCTCCTTTATTGTGTTGACGTTGAGTGAGAGGTTATTTTCCAGGCACCACACTCCCAGAGCCGTCACCTCCTCCCTGTAGGCTGTTTCAATCGTTGTTGGTAAATCTTGCCTACTACTGTCATCTGCAAACTTGATGATTGAGTTGGAGGAATGCTTGGCCACGCAGTCATGGGTGAACAGGGAGTACAGGAGGGGGCTAAGCATGTACGCTTGTGGGGCCCCAGTGTTGAGGATCAGCAAAGAGGGGTGTTGAAGAGGGGGCGCGACCCGTCAGGAAGTCCAGGACCCAGTTGCAAGGGCAGGGTTCAAACCCAGGGCTTCGAGATGATGAGCTTGGAGGGTACTAATCAAATCAAATTGTATTTGTCACATACACATGGTTAGCAGATGTTAATGTGAGTGTAGCGAAATGCTTGTGCTTCTAGTTCCGACAATGCAGTGATAACCAACAAGTAATCTAACTAACAATTCCAAAACTACTGTCTTATACACAGTGTAAGGGGATAAAGAATATGTACATAAGGATATATGAATGAGTGATGGTACAGAGCAGCATACAGTAGATGGTATCGAGTACAGTATATACATATGAGATGAGTATGTAGACAAAGTAAACAGTGGCATAGTTAAAGTGGCTAGTGATACATGTATTACATAAGGATGCAGTCGATGATGTAGAGTACAGTATATACGTATGCATATGAGATGAATAATGTAGGGTAAGTAACATTATATAAGGTAGCATTGTTTAAAGTGGCTAGTGATATATTTACATAATTTCCCATCAATTCCCATTATTAAAGTGGCTGGAGTTGGGTCAGTGTCAATGACAGTGTGTTGGCAGCAGCCACTCAATGTTAGTGGTGGCTGTTTAACAGTCTGATGGCCTTGAGATAGAAGCTGTTTTTCAGTCTCTCGGTCCCAGCTTTGATGCACCTGTACTGACCTCGCCTTCTGGATGATAGCGGGGTGAACAGGCAGTGGTTCGGGTGGTTGATGTCCTTGATGATCTTTATGGCCTTCCTGTAACATCGGGTGGTGTAGGTGTCCTGGAGGGCAGGTAGTTTGCCCCCGGTGATGCGTTGTGCAGACCTCACTACCCTTACGGTTGAGGGCGGAGCAGTTGCCGTACCAGGCGGTGATACAGCCCGCCAGGATGCTCTCGATTGTGCATCTGTAGAAGTTTGTGAGTGCTTTTGGTGACAAGCCAAATTTCTTCAGCCTCCTGAGGTTGAAGAGGCGCTGCTGCGCCTTCTTCACGACGCTGTCAGTGTGAGTGGACCAATTCAGTTTGTCTGTGATGTGTATGCCGAGGAACTTAAAACTTGCTATGGTGTTGAATGCTGAGCTATAGTCAATGAACAGCATTCTTACATAGGTATGCCTCTTGTCCAGATGGGACAGGGCAGTGTGCAGTTTGTTGGCGATTGCATCGTCTGTGGATCTATTGGGGCAGTAAGCGTGGAGTTGCAAGGTAGGTGGAGGTGATATGATCCTTGACTAGTCTCTCAAACCACTTCATGATGAGAGGTGAGTGCTATGGGGCGAAAGTAATTTAGTTCAAACACACACAACTACAAAAGTTTGGAGTCGCTGAGAAATGTCCTTGTTTTTGAAAGCGAAGCAGATTTTTTTGTATATTAAAACATCAAATTGATCAGAAATACAGTGTAGCCATTGTTAATGTTTTAAATTACTATTGTAGCTAGAAACGGCTGATTTTTAGATGGAAAACCTACATAGGCGTACAGAGGCTCGTTATCATCAACCATCACTCCTGTGTTCCAATGGCACATTGTGTTAGAGAATCCAAGTTTATAATTTTGAAAGGCTAATTGATCATTAGAAACCCCTTTGCAGTTATGTTATAACAGCTGAAAACTGTGGTGCTAATTAAATAAGCAATAAAACTGACCTTCTTTAGACTAGTTGAGTATCTGGAGCATCAGCATTTGTGGGTTCGATTACAGGCTCAAAATGGCCAGAAACAAAGAATTTTCTTCTGAAACTCGTCAGTCTATACTTGTTCTGAGAAATGAAGTCTATTCCATGTGAGAAATTGCCAAGAAACTGAAGACCTCGTACAACGCTGTGCACTACTTCCCTCACAGAGCAGCGCAAACTGGCTATAACCAGAATAGAAAGAGTGGGAGGCCCCGGTGCACAACTGAGCAAGAGGACAAGGACATAGTGTGTCTAGCTTGAGAAACCGATGCCTCACAAGTCCTCAACTGGCAGCTTCATTAAATAGTACCCGCAAAACACCAGCCTCAACGTCAACAGTAAAGAGGTGACTCTAGGATGCTGGCCTTCTAGGCAGAGTTCCTCTGTCCAGTGTCTGTGTTCTTTTGCCCATCTTAATTTTGTCTTTTTATTGGCCAGTCTGAGATACGGCTTTTTCTGTGCAACTCTGCCTGGAAGGCCAGCATCCCGGAGTCACCTCTTCACTGCTGACGTTGAGACTGGTATTTTGCAGGTACTATTTAATGAAGCTGCCAGTTGAGGACTTGTGAGGGGTCTGTTTCTCAAGCTAGACACTCTAATGTACTTGTTCTCTTCCTTTTTTACGATTATCTAGTTAGGCTATAACAACACTTTTACAGATGCACAATCGAGAGCATCCTGTCGGGCTGTATCACCGCCTGGTACGGCAACTGCTCTGCCCAAAACCGCAAGGCTCTCCAGAGGGTAGTGCGGTCTGCACAACACATCACCAGGGGCAAGGACACCTACACCACCCGATGTCACAGGATGGCCAAAAAGATCATCAAGGACAACAACCACCCGAGCCACTGCCTGTTCACCCCGCTATTATCCAGAAGGCAAGGTCAGTACAGGTGCATCAAAGCTGGGACCGAAAGACTGAAAAACAGCTTCTATCTCAAGGTCATCAGACTGTTAAAAAGCCATCACTAACATTGAGTGGCTGCTGCCAAAATACTGACTCAACTCTAGCCACTTGAATAATAAAAAATTGGATGTAATAAATGTATCACTAGTCACTTTAAACAATGCCACTTTATATAATGTTTACATACCCTACATTACTCATCTCATATGTATATACTGTACTCAATACCATCTACTCTGAGGAGGAGGAGTAGTAGGAAGGATTGGAGGAACAAAATGCAGCATGGTATGTATCATAATATAATTGAATGAGAATGAATACAGAATACAAAACAAAATGAAAACCGAAACAGTCCCGAATGGTGCAAACACTGAAACAGAAAATAATCACCCACGAAACACAGGTGGGGAAAGGCTACCTAAGTATGATTCTCAATCAGAGACAACTAACAACACCTGCCTCTGATTGAGAACCATACCAGGCCAAACACAAAAACACCACATAGAAAAAGAAACATAGACAACCCACTCAACTCACGCCCTGACCATACTAAAACAAAGACATAACAAAAGAACTAAGGTCAGAACGTGACAATACTGTACTCTATACCATCTACTGCATCTTGCCTATGCCGTTCGGCCATCGCTCATCCATATATTTATATGTACATATTCTTATTCATTCCTTTACACTTGGGTGTAAAAGGTAGTTGTTGCGAAATTGTTCGCTTACTTGTTAGATATTACTGCATGGTCGGAACTAGAAGCACAAGCATTTCACATTTGCTTTGATTTGAAAATAATGTGTTGCGATATGTAACTGCACTGTCGTTTTGATTTCGTAGTGGAAAAAACATTGTTTTTCAGTTAGGGATTTTTCTTAACGTTAAGGATCCCAATTTTGTTTACATGATTTAACGTTTAAACGTTCAGACCCCTACTCCTTGATATCAACCAATCAGCATCCAGGATCCAAACAACCAGTTTTGTAATAAACGACATATCGCCATCCCTCTCTCGCTCTAGTAATCTTGACTGAGTCTGAGAGGTCTCCTTTAACACTGGCAGCTGAAGTAGAGTACCAATCACCTTGCCTCAGGGAGACAACGCTCTTTCCTCACTCAAGCCATAACCTACTACACAGCACTGAAAAGCAGGCTACTGGTAAAACCCTTCAGATTCACCACACCCCAGACTCTTGACTCAACCGGTATTGGCGCCTATATCGATCCCATCTAATTTCTCTTCAAAGTATTGCATCGCAATCAAAAGGCAGCTGTCTACTGCCTACCTATCTCCAAAAGGCACGTACCTTCCCAGGTAGTATTTTACCAGAAAATAGCTTAACTGAAAACGGAATCCCATTTGAGACCTTATTCAAAGGCAGCATCATTTGTGGATTGAGACAGACCCACCATCATCTACTCTCCAACTCCGGTTCCTGCTGACACTCACCCCCCACGCCCATTTCAGCCTGTGGAGTGTCAGCAGCAGAAGGGCCAGTGTCTCTCCGCTCTCTCAGCATGGCTGTGGATGGCTCCTGTGACTAAAGTGTGTGGTTAACAAGCAGTACCATCACTGCAGCTCTGTCTCTGCTAACCCCCAGTAGCAGTACACAAAGGCCAGGGACACACGCAGGGCTAGCTAGCGCCTGGGTCTCCCGCCGCGATGAAACGGGACACCTACCGCCACATGGTGCCATCCGAGACCAGAATCGCAGAAATCTGGACTGACCCAAGGAGAGATGCAGGAGGAGAGAAGAGGGGGAGGGATGTGGAGAGGAGGGATGGAGGAGGCAGTGAGAAAAGGGGTGGTGATAACAGCAGAGTCCATACAGAGACGCTCTTCATCAGCCAGTGTTCAGCACTGTTGCTACTCTCCCCAGGAGTGGCTGTCCTGCAAAGATGACTGCAAGAGCACAGTGCAAAATGCTCAATGAGGTTAAGAATAATCCTAGAGTGTCAGCTAAAGATTTACAGAAATCTCTGGAACATGCTAACATCTCTGTTGATGAGTCTACGATACGTAAAACAAGAATGGTGTTAATCGGAGGACACCACAGAATAATCCACTGTTGTCCAAAAACAACCTTGCTGCACGTCTGAAGTTTGCAAAAGTGAACCTGGATGTTCCACAGGGCTACTGGCAAAAATATTCTGTGGACAGATGAAAGTACAGTTGGGTTGTTTGGAAGAAACACACAACACTATGTGTGGAGAAAAAAAATAGCACAGCGCACCAACATCAAAACATCATCCTAACTGTAAAGTATGGTGGAGGGAGCATGGTTTGGGACTGCTTTGCTACCTCAGGGCCTGGACAGCTTGCCATCATCGACAGAAAAATGAATTCCCAAGTTTATCAAGAAATTTTGCAGTAGAATGTTAGGCTATCTGTGCACCAATAGAAGGTCAAAAGAAGTTGGGTGATGCAACAGGACAATGACTCAAAACACAGAAGTAAATCAACAACAGACTGGCTTCAACAGAAGAAAATATGCCTTCTGGAGTGGCCCAGTCAGGGTCCTGACCTCAACCCGATTGAGATGCTGTGGCATGACCTTGAGAGCAGTTCACACCAGAAATTCCAAGAATATTGCTGAACTGAAACAGTTTTGTACAGAGGAATGGTCCAAAATTCCTCCTGCAAACCGTAGTCTCGCTTTTTTATGGCGGTTTTGGAGCGGTGGAATCTGAGCGGTGGAATCTTGCTAAGCGGCCTTTCAGGTTATGTTGATATAGGACTCATTTTACAGTGGATATAGATACTATAGGAGAGATGCAGGAGGAGAGGAGAGAAGAGAGGGAGGGATGTGGAGAGGAGGGATTGAGGAGGCAGTGAGAAAAGGGGTGGTGATAACAGCAGAGTCCATACAGAGACGCTCTTCATCAGCCAGTGACAGGCCAGGGACCCAAATGAGTCCCACTGTCCACTAACACTGCTCTAATTAATGATCACTGTCAGCAGGGCTAGGGAGAGGAACATACACTGCTGTACAGTAGACTATACCTAACCCAGTCTGTCAGCACAGGGCTGGAGAGAGGAACCTACACCTAGCCCAGTCCCCGTACAGATCTGGGACCAAAATAGACAACACAGTCTATCACACCCAATAAGAAGTCTCCACCAGGGAAGATGGATACAGTGAGATAAGAACTTCTACACTAGCTTTCATAAAGAGGGGGAGAAGTGTTCAGTTCAAACTGTCCAGTTGAATTCTATCAAGTAGCCTATAGGCTACTATAGAAATGGTAAGGTCACGACGCACAAGGCATTTCCTGGACATTGTAAAACTGGGTAGAGAGCTCTCACTCTGATACTCTCAAAAATGGTGTAGGACTGAAGAAATAGCCTATAGAGATTGAAAAAACTAGCTTTAGTAAGGCCTGGACATTTGATAGGATTTTTGTTGCGATTTTGTTTTTGGTCACAGCGGGGGGCCCCTGTGGATTGCAGCCAACACAAGGTTCACAGCGGGACACGCTGGACAAAGAGGCGCAGCTACAAACCCTGCTGCTGAGCCCTCTGGGAGATTGATGGACTTCAAAAACAACTTTGAACACAGTCCCATGTATTCTTCATTTCACATCCACTTAGGAAGCACCTCTCACTCTCTTCCCTCCCACTCCTCTTCCCCTCCCTCCATCTACTCTTCCTCTCTTTTCTCATCTCCTCCTCCCCTTTCTTCTCTCCTCTCCCCTTCTCATCAGCTCTGTCTCTTCTCCAGCACACCCCTCCTGGTGCGCTAGCCTTTTCATGTTTGGGCCATGCTCAGACTGGTGCTAAAATACTAATAAATTGTTCTCAGGAAGCCACTTGGGACTGTACTCTGTGAGGGCTTTTGATAAATCGTGGCATCAAGATGAATGGGGGCATTCTGGGGCTGGGTAGTGGGGTGTTCAGGGAGTGGTGTAAGGTGGTCACGGGATGGGGCTGGAGCAGTCAAGGATCTTGAAGATAGGGCTGAATGTTCCGTCTCTCAGAGGGGTACCTCCATCAGTGTTTCGCTCCAGCCCTTTCTCTAGTGTTTAAGTTTGATCTGTCAATCATCACAAACAAAGAGCTCCACATCCTGCAATGTACTGCAACATAATATGGACAGGACTCACAAATGAACAGACAGATTTGTCATCTCATGCCCCCCTCTCCCTCAGAATGCACCCCACTTTGGCAATCCCTATGTCACAAAGACCTCCAACCCTGACCCTGAGAGATCAGCAACCTTATCTCAAAATGGAGCATAGTCTCAAATCAAATGTTATTTGTCACGTGCCTCGTAAACAACAGGTTTGGACTAACAGTTAAATGCTTACTTAGGAGTCCTTCCCAATAATGCAGTCTATTCAATACATAATTTAAACATTCACAGTATAGATTGGAAAAAGTATGTGAACCCCTAGGCTGACTCCAAAAGCTAATTGGAGTCAGGAGCCAGCTAACCCGGGGTCCAATCAATGAGACGGGATTGGAGATGTTGGTTAGGGCTGCCTTGCCCTATAAAAAACTCACAAAATTTGAGTTTGCTATTCACAAGAAGCGTTGCCTGATGTGAACCATGCCTGGAACAAAAGAGATCTCAGAAGATTAAGATTAAGAATTGTTGACTTGGATAAAGCTGGAAAGGGTTACTAAAGTATCTCTAAAAGCCTTGATGTTCATCAGTCCACGGTAAGACAAATTGTCTAGAAATGGAGGAAGTTCAGCACTGTTGCTACTCTCCCCAGGAGTGGCTGTCCTGCAAAGATGACTGCAAGAGCACAGTGCAAAATGCTCAATGAGGTTAAGAATAATCCTAGAGTGTCAGCTAAAGACTTACAGAAATCTCTGGAACATGCTAACATCTCTGTTGATGAGTCTACGATGCGTAAAACAAGAATGGTGTTAATCGGAGGACACCACAGAATAATCCACTGTTGTCCAAAAACAACCTTGCTGCACGTCTGAAGTTTGCAAAAGTTAACCTGGATGTTCCACAGGGCTACTGGCAAAAATATTCTGTGGACAGATGAAAGTACAGTTGAGTTGTTTGGAAGAAACACACAACACTATGTGTGGAGAAAAAAAATAGCACAGCAACATCAAAACATCATCCTAACTGTAAAGTATGGTGGAGGGAGCATGGTTTGGGACTGCTTTGCTACCTCAGGGCCTGGACAGCTTGCCATCAGACAGAAAAATGAATTCCCAAGTTTATCAAGAAATTTTGCAGTAGAATGTTAGGCTATCTGTGCACCAATAGAAGGTCAAAAGAAGTTCGGTGATGCAACAGGACAATGACTCAAAACACAGAAGTAAATCAACAACAGACTGGCTTCAACAGAAGAAAATATGCCTTCTGGAGTGGCCCAGTCAGAGTCCTGACCTCAACCCGATTGAGATGCTGTGGCATGACCTTGAGAGCAGTTCACACCAGAAATTCCAAGAATATTGCTGAACTGAAACAGTTTTGTACAGAGGAATGGTCCAAAATTCCTCCTGCAAACCGTAGTCTCGCTTTTTTATGGCGGTTTTGGAGCGGTGGAATCTGAGCGGTGGAATCTTGCTAAGCGGCCTTTCAGGTTATGTTGATATAGGACTCATTTTACAGTGGATATAGATACTTTTGTGCCCGTTTCCTCCAGCATCTTCAGAAGGTCCTTTGGAGTTTTGCCACGTTTCGCACAAAAGTACATTCAACTCTAAGAGACAGAAGGTGTCTCCTTCCTGAGCAGCATGGCGGCTGCCTGGTCCCATGGTGTTCATACTTGCATACTATTGTTTGTACAGATGAACGTGGTACCTTCAGACGTTTGGAAATGGCTCCCAAGGATGAACCAGACTTGTGGAGGTCTATACTTTTTTCTGAGGTCTTGGCTGATTTCTTTTGATTTTCCCATGATGTCAAGCAAAGAGGCACTGAGTTTGAAGGTAGGCCTTGAAATACATCCACAGGTACACCTCCATTCGACTCAAATTATATCAATTAGCCTATCAGAAGCTTCTAAAGCCATGACATAATTTTCTGGAATTTTCCAAGCTGTTTAAAGGCACAGTCAACCTAGTGTATGTAAACTTCTGACCCACTGGAATTGTGATACAGTGAGTTATAAATGAAATAATTTGTCTGTAAACAATTGTTGAAAAATGACTTGTGTCATGCACAAAGTAGATGTCCTAACTGACATGCCGAAACTATAGTTTGTTAACAAGAAATTTGTGGAGTGGTTGAAAAACAAGTTTTAATGACTCCAACAAAAGTATATGTAAACTTCCAACTTCAACTGTACCTCTCTGCATCTTCATAACAACTTTGTCAATATGACTTAAACATGATAATAGACAATCCAGCTTCTTCAACTTGTTCAATGACACCCTTTATGTACAACTCCAGTTGAGGTTTAGGTCTTAGAGAATGTTTTCAACCAAATACAATGCTTTTGGTTTTAGATGTATTTAAGAGAGCGACAGAGAGACGAGTGGAGCGCTTCCGAGAGTGTGGGGGGGTAGTGGTGGGCTGACTGGGAGAGTGAGAAAAACCTCAGCCTTTGAACTATGTCGAGAGAGGAGGAGAGGCTGTGGAAAAGAGGAGAGAGAGATGAGACAGACTTTACGCCTGGTGATGTCAGCTGTTTGAAGGAAGGGAAGGATAGGAAGAACAGAACAGTTGCTCCACAGCCCTGTATTTATGCCAACCATGTCAGGACCACCTCGAGCCCTTTCTCTCTGAGTCTTTTGTTTCCACAGAGGAAGTGATTAAAAAGAGAAGACTTTAGACTTGTGAAAAATATGAGGATATATACACGATGGAGGAAAGAAGCCACACTTAACTGAAAACCAACCTCTCCTCTGACAGTTGTGCTTTTGTCAATTTAAACTCCCCATTCCATACAAAACCAATAGCCTTTCGCTGAGTAGAAAACACTATTCCAACTCTGACTGTTCGAAATGGCACCCTAATCCCTATGGGCCCTGGTTAAAGGTAATGTACTATACAGGAAAGTGTCCCATTTAGAACACAGCCTGTTTTTCTGCCCATCCTCCTACCCTCCCTGCAGGGGGCCCAAAGCACTGAGGGCTTCTGACCTTGGGAACAGATAACATCCCAGGGTTTTAACAAACAAGCTGAGATCATTACGCCAATTAGGCCTAGCCAAACTTACATCAGGACTTGGCTGTGGCTGTACACAGGGGATAGCCTATAGGGTCCATTGCTAATTGCGGGCTTGGGAAAAAGCAGATGGGTGTCGGTGTCACAAAGGGGGATTGGAAGCAGAGCCGGGAAGAATCATTCAACTCTGGTAGCTAACATTCCAACAGGTTGCTGTGGGTACGAATCGGGCTCAGATAGCGAGAAGGGTACAGTTATTTATCTTGTAACTCCAGCTCATAGTATTAGCCAATGAGATGGAGATGTGAGGCATGGAACCAAATAGCAGTCCTATAAAGAGAATGGTGAACAAATTAATTAAGTAATCTGAAAGTATTGTGAGTGGGGATGGACAGAAGTACAGAATGCTGAGCAGTCAGAGGCTACCATTGCCAATCCATTGTGGACTCCAGAGCAGAGGAACAGAGGGGGCAAGGGGGGCGGGGGGGGGGGACAGAGGTGGGGTGAGAAGGAAAGAGAAAGAGAGAGGGGGAGAGAGCGAGAGAATGATTTGAATTCAATCACTGTTTGAACACATCTCTTTCAATTTAAAAACTTTCCCTACATGTTTGCCCATTGAAGAAATGGTCAGTCAGAAAGTTATTTTTTCCCCTGAATGTCAAAACATTCCCGAGAAAAAGGTGCTTAGAGTTGACCCATTTTGCATACCCCACCATACCATGAGACATCCATGTTTTCATCAATTGAAAAGATAAAACGGTTGTGTTATAATTTAAAACCTTACAAAACAGGGTTGTAAACTATTTCATCATGTCTTTCTTTTTTAACATCAATTATCTAAAAATGTGTAAACTCCGATTTTGTTCATATTCTGATACGTTGTAGATTAGATCCTATTTCACATCTGAGGTTTTTGTGTTGTGTCCACCATCGGTTAAGACAGAACATGCTCTTGAATACAGGGTGGGTGTCATTTCAACCATAGAAATAGATTTCATAGAATGGACCTATCCCTTCAGATCACTGCAATTTAGCTGGTACACCATTGAAATTGGAATTTAATAGATTTTTAAAAATTCTAATTACTACCGAAGGTGGCCGCCGGTCCACCCACCATCGAATGACAACTTAAATGTTTTTCTGTTTTTCTATTACCTATGTTTCTATGATTTCTTATGGAGAATTGACAGTATAATTTAAAACAACAGATATTCCCATTCAAGTCAACATTCTATGATGTGTGGAAATCCAACCATCTTTGTGGTACGATTCGAAAGTTGAAATGTCAATGTTATTCCTATTTTCGTACATTTATGAGCTAAAACATGACACCCACAAAGTATTGAAGGGCATGATGTGTCTCAACCAATAGCAGGCACAACACATATATTATTACAACACAAAAACCATTAAATGATGTAGAATAGAGTCTAAGCTACAACAAATGTGAATATGAAGACAAATGTATGCATTTTTAGATCATTTATGTTTAAGGTAAAAAATTAAATACACTTTTTTTCAAGACATTTTGAAATAGTTTGACAATCCTATTTGTAAGCTTAAAAAATATATCTCAAATGTTTATTTTTTTCCCAGTGATGTCTAATGGTATGGTGGGGTATGTAAAATAGGTCAACTTTGAGCACCTTTATCTCTTCAATGTTTTGGCATTCAGGTCCAAACGTCACTTTCTGACCACTTCTACAATGGGCAAAAATGTATGGAAGGTTTCGTTCAAATCAAAAGGGGTGCTGTCAGAAAGTGATAGAAATCAAATGGATTTGCCCATAGGGGTAACGGACGTTCAGTCTTCACACAGGGACCAGCAGGAGGCTGGAGAAAACAGTGTCACAGAGACACCCAGCAGGTTGGTGGATGGTGTTGACACTGCAGCGGGGTGGTGAAGAGAAAGAATGCAGAGGAGGCAGCAGAGTGGATGGAAGAGTAACAAGCGGGACTACAATGGGCTACCTTTATTCACATGACCAGAGAGGGGGAACCATGTTTAGAGGCTAGCCCCTTGGCCTGAAGTCCTGAGAGCACAGGTCTAGGGATCAGGCGTAGGGGGATACAAAGTATACATCCCCCAAAACCATATAGGGGACAGAAGCTGTGTTAACATAGTCATGGATGACAAAAACACACATCACCACCACACCCCTTTCCAGATATTCTCCGGTATTATTTAGCTTCATATGAAACTGACATATCACTAAACTCAATGTCTGAGCTCATATGAGGCATTTAAAAGGGTAAACAAGCTCAAAATGTGGACCTATAGATGTGCAAAGGAAAAATTACTTCAAATGACCAACACCTTCAACAGTACAACACCATATACTGACTTTTGGTTCAAGGTAGTAGGTCTATAGACCATATTTCTGGCTTCAGGTTACATGTTTGGGTATAGAATGGATACCCTGGGAAACAACATCCATGTTTTCTAACACACGATAAGCCCATTTATATACAAACAAGACGAATCCAATACTGATGTGGTAATTCCTCCTGAAGGTAGTGTGTATGCTATCATATTCCACCCCACCACTTCCAAAAAGCACTGGGTTCTTTCTGATACCATTATCTCCATCTAGTGGATAATGGAGTAAATGACTAATCCAATCTGGAAACACCAGGGGAGAATGACTGCCCCCTCTCATTGAAGACACAGAAGTCAAATCAAATCTTCTTTCTCACATGTTTCGTAAACAACAGGTATAGACTTACTTACGGGCCTTTGCGAACTACGCAAAAAAAAATAATATAGAAATCGATTTTTTTAAATTTTATAAATGAGGAATAATGGAAAAATAATAACACAAAGAATAATTGAAAAATAATAACCCAAGGAATAAATACACAATGAGTAACAATATATTGGCTATATACACGTAGTACCAGTACCAGTCGATGTGCAGGGGTACGAGGTAATTGACAGCATCCAGTCTTCTGGGAAGGGTTTCTACTAGATGTTGGAACATTGTTGAGAGGATTTTCTTTCATTCAACCACAAGAGCATTAGTGAGGTCAGACACTGATGTTGGTCAATTAGGCATGGCTCCAATTCATCCCAAAGGTGTTCGATGGAGTTGAGGTCAGGGCTCTGTGCATGCCAGTCAAGTTCTTCCACACTGATCTCAACAAACCATTTCTGTATGGACCACGCTTTATGCATGAGGGCATTGTCATGCCGAAACAGGGAAGGGCCATCCCCAAACTGTTGCCACAAAGTTGAAAGCACAGAATCGCCGAATGTAATGCAATTGTATACAGTAGTGTTAAGATTTCCCTTCAATGGAACTAAGGGGAAAAACAGCCCCAGACCATTATTCCTTGTGACTTAAATCTACTTGAAAATCTATGGCAAGACTTGAAAATGGTTGTCTAGCAATGATCAAACACCATTCTACAGAGCTTGAAGAATTTTGAAAATAATAATAGGCAAATGTTTCACAATCCAGGTGCGGAATGCTCTTAGAGATTTACCCAGAAAGTCTCACAGCTGTAATCGCTGCCAAAGGTGCTTTTACAAAGTATTGCGCCAGGGGTGTGAATACTTGTGTAAATAAGATATTTTTGTATTTAATTGTCAATACATTTTTTACTTCATCATTATGGGTTATTGTGTACAGAAAACTACAATGTAATCCATTTGTGGTGGTCTGCTTGAAAAATGTACATATTACAGACTAGGTCAGAGTTTGAAAATGTCAGAGAAGACACTTGCCAGCTGGTCAGCACATGCTTTGAGTATGTGTCCTGATAGTCTATCTGGCCCTGCGGCCTTGGGATTGTTAACCTGTTTAAAGGGCTTACTCACATCGGCTACGGAGAGAGTGATCACACAGTCGTCTGAAACAGCTGGTGCTCTCATGCATAGTTCAGTGTTTGCTAGCCACTCGAAGCATGCATAGAAGGTATTTAGCTCATCTGGTAGGCGACCGACACTGGACAGCTTGGGCTGGGTTTCCCTTTGTAAGCAGTAATAGTTTGCAAGACATGCCACACCTGACGAGCATCAGAGGCTGTGTAGTAGGATTTGATCTTGGTCCTGCATTGACGCTTTGCCTGTTTGATGGTTCATCGGAGGGCGTAGCAGGATTTCGTATAAGTGTCCGGATTAGTGTCCCGCTCCTTGAAAGAGGCAGCTCTAGCATTTAGCTCAGTGCAGATGTTGCCTGTAATCCATGGCTTCTGGTTGGGATATGTGCATCGATACACTTAGTTATAAAGCCGGTGACTGATGTGGTAAACTCCTCAATGCCATCGGATGAATCCCAGAACATATCCTGTCTTTGCTAGAGAAACAGACCTGTAGCTTAGCATCCGCTTCATCAGACCACTTCCATATTGAGTGTGTCACTGGTACTTCCTGTTTGAATTTTTGTCTTGTAAGAAGGAATCAGGATAGAGTTATGGTCAGATTTCCCAAATCGGGAAAGGGAGATACCTAGTCAGTTGTACAACTGAATGCCTTCAACTGAAATGTGTCTTCTGCATTTAACCCAACCACTCTGAATCAGAGAGGTGCAGGGGGCTGCCATAATCGACAACCACGTCTTCGGCACCTGGGGAACAGTGGGTTAACTGCCTTGCTCAGGAGCAGAACGATAGGTACCTTGTCAGCTCGGGGATTCGATCCAGCAACCATTCAGTGGGGCGTGATCTACAGTTTTTTCACCTTTAGTTTCTGGTAGAAATTAGGTAAAATGGATTTCAGTTTTCCTGTATTAAAGTTAACGGTACACCACCTCTGGGTGAGAATTTTCTTCAAGTCAAATTTATATAGCCCTTCTTACATCAGCTGATGCCTCAAAGTGCTGTACAGAAACCCAGCCTAAACCCCCAAACAGAAAACAATGCAGGTATAGAAGCACGGTGGCTAGGAAAAACTCCCTAGAAAGGCCCATTTTCTTGTTTGCTTAAGGCCCTATACAGCTTGTTGAATGTGGTCTTAGTGCCAGCGACTGAATCTAGTTGATGATTCCTGCTTTAAGAGCTTTCATTTCCAAACCCATGCACTGTGATAATTGCAAATTATTTGGTAATGTATCAAGTGTATGTAGAGGGCAGGAGTATCGTATACAAGCTAAGACTAAATACTGCAATTGTGGTGGTGAACATGCACCCAAATTCTTTAAATGCCCTGTTAGGGTGAAGGAGACAGAGGTAGGAAGAATAATGTCTACTATCCGAAAGCCGTGAGGAGAGTGGAAGAAAGGAGTGGCGTTGAATAAATAATGGTAGTAGGAGTAGAGACACCAGTTAATATTCCTTGTCAACAGAAGGATCCTGACATGTTGCATGTTAAGAAGGTGAACTTTGTAGCGTTTGTTGCATTGGTTATCAACTGCACAGAGCAAACAGAGAGGAAATCTGAGAAAACAGGCATAGTTGTGAGTGCGGCTGAAAGTTGTTTTTTTACAACAGAGGCATTACAAGGAATCGATTAATGCTACGTCCTCACAGGCCCCTGAGTCTGACTAAAGAAGTGGGATGGTTTTTGATTGATTTCATCAAAAATAACAAACAGTAGGTTGCGGCAATTCACCAATAGATTGTAGTCTGTCAATCTGAATGCTTCAAATGTTCACCCCCTGCGATCCATCTGGGTTTCCCCTATCCATCTGTGGTGGTAGTGAATAAAATCATGTTGAAAAGACATTGCTGCTGATAGGCCAAACAATGCAGTAATTGTTACTTTGTGGCTAGGCTAAATCTGGTCTGATTAATCAGGCTGTAATACATCATTAATTGGTATATACAGCCTGACACATTTGAGTGAAAAATTGTGAAGGCCTAAATGTTCCTTGCAAGGTAGAAGGTTTAATAAAATGACATTTAAACTTACTCTACCGGTTGTCTGTGCAGTTTGTCCTTCAGCACTCAATTATTTTTTACCCTAATTTTTTTTTAAAGCTGGTAGGTATGGTTCTGTCCGCTTGATTTTCTGTTGTGTGTTTTACTGCAACGTAAACACTTGCACAATAAACAATAACCAAGTGTAACCAAACCACAGACTGAACATTGCTTACATTCAGCTGGCAGTGGCAAACCTACCAGCTCTCTAAAAAGTTGGGTAAACAATAATTTCCTGTGGATATTTTGGCTCAAATTTCAAGTGGGTGAAAGACAAACCGCACAACAATCGGTAGAGTAAGTTTAAATGTCATTTTATTCAACATTCTGGCATAAAAAGAACATATACACAATGTTGAACTCAAACATGTCAGGTTGTATAGTATGCCAATGAATTGTGTATTATAGCCTGACTAATCAGACAAGACTAAATCCTTGAGTCAGAGCTAGGTAAGCTCACAAACTGTAGCCTTCTAGTATTAGGTCCTACCTCCAATACGAGGTTCAAACTCAACCATGCTGCATGACCAACTGAGACTCGTGAAACTTCATTTATTTTAGATGACATGGGCCACCTGGGGCTCACTGCAGCCACCTATACAATAATGTAGGCTATTACTCACCGTTGTAAGTCACTTTGGATAAAAATGGCATCCCTAACATCTTCAACATCCCTGAATACAGTAATTACAGACCTTGGCCAATTAGCAGTACATGCCAGCCTTTATGATGTCAGCTAGAGAGCAATGGGCTTCAGTACTGTCAGACATATGCCTGATAATAGCCTGTTACTTCATATGACAAATATACCAATTTGTAGAAAATTGATGTATGAGTATACTGTCATAACTAAATACGGGCTGATAAGTAGGCCTAAAATCTGATTTCTAGTAATGATGTATGTGTGCACAGGAAATTGGCTAGCACTGCGCAGGCAGGGGGTTGTGTTCTATGGCTAGCTAGTTTACCTTTTTAGGATCATCGTAGAACACTCCAATACTAGACAGATTGGGTCCAATGCTGCAACTCTCAGTAAAAAGTTGTCCACACTCTTTATATGGTCCCTGTTTGAACTTGTATGCGATTGTGATGTTCTTGATTGGAGGAGAACCAGTCCGGATGTGTATTTCTGACAACAGCCCCGAGTACAGAACGTACCCTACTATTGTCACAAGACTCAACAAGAAGACGAAAATCAAACACAACATTAACCATTCTGCCATGATGTAGAGTCCTAGAATGTAGCTTTGGTTGTTGAAACCTTTTCAGCCTTTGCGATTTGCTAAAACACACTCGGGAATTTATTTATGTTGGTAGCTAACTAGCTGGCTTAAAAGCCAACTAAAGCCACAACTACTTTCACAGTTAAAACGTCCATTAACTTGATAACAACTCTCACATAACGGCATGAACAACTGGTCCGTTCAATACAGATTAATTTCCCTAAACAAGGACCAGTTGAAAACAACTTCCTGGGATGCACCATCTGTGGAAACGAAAGTGAGGTATTGTTTAATTCCATGACCATTGCTATTCAATATATCTGTAATATAAATTGTAGCTACCGACTTTTATAAACCAAATACATCTACCAATGTCATTTCAAATTCAAAACATATCTCAACGACTAAAATATCGTGTTGTAGAAAATCGTTTAATCTAGTAAACACCCCTTTATCTTTTCTTATCTTGTTCCAATCAATTATACGCTTTGCAGCGTGAGACGCCACCAGAGGTCAACAAATCCTCATAGAAGTTGTTACTGGGCAATTCCATGATAACGGAATGAAAAACGAAAAACATTGTTTGCAAAGTTATATAACCCTTATAAATATATGCACAAGGACTGCTTTTAACAACTTCCAGAGAACATTTTACAAAAACACATTTACTCGAAGAACAGATGTGTAGATGTAAAGTTTGGTGTCAGAATAACTCAAATCTCCCTCAGTTTTTATGTGAACCACTTTTTCCAAAACGTGTCTGTAGAAAGAATGGGGTGTCAGCTATGATGAAAAAATCTATTTTGGTTATTGAACTACAGTAAGTGAAATGGATTAACACCCCGTAATAGAATGATGGCAACATAATGACATCATGGGTCCCTGATCTATAGTACAGAAATGCATCATTCTGAATGTTATTCTCTTCATGGTGAAGTATCCTGAGTAGGTAAAAATATGTTATATCCTCCTTTGAATGTTTGAGTATTATTCTACACACTGGCTATTATTCTAATGAGCTTTGCCTCCAAACAATATCAAACGTGTTTTTTTTCCAGACCAGACCAAATATGTACCAATAATAGACCTACATGTTTCACAAGTTTGGACATCACAGCACAGTAGAGTAGAGTTCAGTACAGTTTAGTTCAATACAGTCAATTATACTGTACTCTACTATAGTATGCTCTACTGTACTGTACTAAACTCTACTCTACTTTACAGTACTGTACTGTACTGTGCAGTGCCTGCAGAACGTATTCAGACCACTTTACTTTTTCCACATTTTGTTACATTACAGCCTTATTCTAAGATTGATAAAATATTATTTTTTTCTCAGCAATCTACACACAATCTACACCCCATAATGACAAAGCGAAACCATTAAAAAAAAAGTTTTGCACACTTATCAAAAATAAAAAACAGAAATAACTTATTTACATTAGTATTCAGACCCTTTGCTATGAGACTCGAAATTTAACTTAGGTGCGCTCTGTTTCCATTGATGATCCATGAGAAATTTCTACAACTTGATTGGAGTCCACCTGTGGTAAATGTAATTGATTGGACATGATTTGGAAAGGCACACACCTGTCTATATACAGTTGAAGTTGGAAGTTTGCATACACCTTAGCCAAATACAATTAAACTCAGTTTTTCACAATTCCTGAAATTTAATCCTAGTAAAAATTCCCTGTCTTAGGTCAGTTAGGATCACCACTTTATTTTAAGAATGTGAAATGTCAGAATAATAGTAGAGAGAATGATTTATTTCAGCTTTCATTTCTTTCATCACATTCCCAGTGGATCAGAAGTTTGCATACGCTGAATTAGTATTTGGTAGCATTGTCTTTAAATTGTTTAATTAACTTGGGTCAAACGTTTCGGGTAGCCTTCCACAAGCTTCCCACAATAAATTGAGGGAATTTTGGCCCATTCCTCCTGACAGAGCTGGTGTAACTGAGTCATGTTTGTAGGCCTCCTTGCTCGCACACGCTTTTTCAGTTCTGCCCACATATTTTCTGTAGAATTGAAGTCAGGGCTTTGTGATGGCCACTCCAATACCTTGACTTTGTTGTCCTTAGGCCATTTTGCCACAACTTTGGGAGTATGCTTGGGGTCATTGTCAATTTGGAAGACCCATTTGCGGCCAAGCTTTAACTTCCTGACTGATGTCTTGAGATGTTGCTTCAATATATCCACATAATTTTCCTGCCTCATGATGCTCCTAACTTTTTATTCCACCATTGGGCCGTTACCCAATAAACCCCGCCAAAATCCACAGACAAACAAACAAGGAAACATACAACGCACTATTTCTAAACAACTCAACTCATTCACTTTTTTTTTTTTTTAAATAGTATTTAGTAATGGTCGCCCACCATGGCCTTTTTTTGCCTTTACCTCCCTTATCTCACCTCATTTGCTCACATCGTATATAGACTTGTTTCTACTGTTTTATTGACTGTATGTTTGTTTTATTCCATGTGTAACTCTGTGCCGTTGTTTGTGTCAAACTGCTTTGCTTTATCTTGGCCAGGTCGCAATTGTAAATGAGAACTTGTTCTCAACTTGCCTACCTGGTTAAATAAAGATGAAATTAAAAAATTACAACCCAAAATAAAAATAGATGATTAACGCTGAACCACCTCTTCAAAACTAAAATAACTAGTATTGGGTAATTGTCGCTGAATTGCCTCTACAAAATAAAAATAGATGATTGTTATCAATGAACCACCTCTTCCAAAATAAAATAACTAGTATTCAGTAAGGGTCACTCGCATTACAACCCATAGAAGAGATGAGTACTATAACCACCTATCCAAAACCAAAATAACTAGGATTTAGTAATGGTCGCCTGCATTACTACCCAAAATTAAAATTAAAATCATCAATCATTAATTTCATTCATCCTATATTGACATCATGCATTTACACAATAGCCCGTTAAGTAATTTCTCCAAACTAAAATCCGACTATGTCATGTTCAAATGGTACTGTATGTCTATATTTTATAGTAAGTGAGCTGCCACTTACTTGTTAGAGGGAAACCACTCCAGTGAATGCCAATTAATTACAGACTTAAACAGGTGTCTGCGTACCTTGTTTCATTTGGAGCTCTGGCACCATGGTGTGGAATCTCCTCCAACCGGGGTGGACACTCACTCCTGGCAAGCTCGCCAAATGTTGGGGTTCGTTCCTTGTTAATCATTGGCTCATTGGTGAAATTAGCATTTCTCAGACAGTTTCTTTATAAGAAGCAGAGATTAGAAAAGACTGGAACAATATTAAACCTTTATAATGAATATGTATATTGTCAATCTGTAGTCTAGGACCCTACAAATGTAAGGAGGGAGGGGTATTATAACCCCTTCCCTTCTATTAATACAACATAAGCATAATCAATTATTATAATACATCAAACATTTGATACAGCCCTTATCATGACCCCAAGGTGAACCTGACAGTGCCTTTTGCCAAACTCCAAGCGGGCTGTCAAATCAAATCAAATTGTATTGGTCACATACACGTGTTTAGCAGATGTTATTGTTGGTGTAGCAAAATGCTTGTTCTTCTATCTCCGACAGTGCTGTAATATCTAACAAGTAATATCTAGCAGTTTCACCAAATATACCCAAAATACACATACATCAAGTAAGGAATCGATTAAGAATATATATATGTATACGCACCTGTACTGACCTCGCCTTCTGTATGATAGAATCAAATCAAATCAAGTTTTATTTGTCACATACACATGGTTAGCAGATGTTAATGCGAGTGTAGCGAAATGCTTGTGCTTCTAGTTCTGACAATGCAGTAGTAACCAACGAGTAATCTAACCTAACAATTCAACAACTGCTACCTTATACACACAAGTGTAAGGGGATAAAGAATATGTACATAAAGATATATGAATGAGTGATGGTACAGAACGGCATAGGCAAGATGCAGTAGATGGTATTGAGTACAGTATATACATATGAGATGAGTAATGTAGGGTATGTAAACATAACAGTGGCACAATTTAAAGTGGCTAGTGATACATGTATTACATAAAGATGGCAAGGTGCAGTAGATGGTATAGAGTACAGTATATACATATGAGATGAGTAATGTAGGGAATGTAAACATTATATTAAGTGGCATTATTTAAAGTGGCTAGTGATACATGTATTACATAAAGATGGCAAGATGCAGTAGATGGTATAGAGTACAGTATATACATATGAGATGAGTAATGTAGGGAATGTAAACATTATATTAAGTGGCATTATTTAAAGTGGCTAGTGATACATGTATTACATAAAGATGGCAAGATGCAGTAGATGGTATAGAGTACAGTATATACATATGAGATGAGTAATGTAGGGAATGTAAACATTATATTAAGTGGCATTATTTAAAGTGGCTAGTGATACATTTTTTACATCCATTTCCATTATTAAAGTGGCTGGAGTTGAGTCAGTATGTTGGCAGCAGCCACTCAATGTTAGTGTTGGCAGCAGCCACTCAATGTTAGTGTTGGCAGCAGCCACTCAATGGTAGTGGTGGCTGTTTATTCTATGTCAGGTGAACAGAAGGACTTGAGTTCCTGTATGTTATCACAGTTAAACATAAATCGTTAATCATAAAACATATACCTCCACCCTTCTGCTTCCCGGAGAGATATTTGTTCCTGTCGGCATGATGTAGTGAGAACCCAACTTGCTTTACAGACTCAGACAGTATATGTCGAGAGAGCCATGTTTCCATGAAGCAGAGTATGTTACAATCCCTGGTTTCCCTCTGAAAAGCAACTCTCGCCTTGAGCTCCTACATTTTATTATCCAGAGATTGTACATTAGCGAGTAAAATACTTGGGTGTACACGCTTCCTAGGTCGGACCAGAAGACCGGCTCGAGTACCTCTGCTGCGCCGGCGTTGTTTTGGGTCAGCCTTTGGAAACGTTTGATTACTCTCGGGAGAGCAACCAAAGGATCTGCTCCAGGGAAGTTGTAATCCTGGTCATAATGCTGGAAGTTCTGGTGAGTTACCAGCGCTCTAATATCCAATAGATCTTCCCAGCTGTATGTAATGACACAAAACAATTCCTGAGCTAATAACGTAAAAAATAGTACATAAACAAACAAAATACTGCAAAGTTGCTTAAGAGTTAGTCACCATACTGCCATCTCCGTCGGCACCATCAAAAGCTAATGTGCCTTTTACTGAGGAGTGTCTTCCATCTGGCCACTCTACCATAAAGGCCTGATTTGTGGAGTGCTGCAGAGATGATTGTCCTTCTGGAAGGTTCTCCCATTTCCACAGAGGAACTCTAGAGCTCTGTCAGAGTGAACATCAGGTTCTTGATCTCCTCCCTCGATGTTTGGCCAGACGGCCAGCTCTAGGAATAGTTTTGGAGGTTCCAAACTTCTTCCATTTAAGAATGATGGAGGCCACTGTGTTTCTGGGGACCTTCAATGCAGCAGAAAAGTTTTGGTACCCTTCCCCAGATCTGTAACTCGACACAATCCTGTCTCGGAGCTCTACGGACAATTCCTTCAACCTCATGGCTTGGTTTTTGTTCTGACATGCACTGTCAACTGTGGGACCTTACAGTTGAAGTCGGAAGTGTACATACACTTAGGTTGGAGTCATTAATACTTGTTTTTCAACCACTCAACGCATTTCTTCATAAACTACTATAGGCCATTCCACCTCGCCGCACTGGCCTGGCTTCGGGGAGCATTCAACCAGGTAAGGTTGGGCAGGCTCGGTGCTCAAGAGCTCCAGTGCGCCTTCACGGTCCGGTCTGTCCGGTGCCACCTCCACGTACCAGCCCTCCGGTGGCAGCCCCCCGCACCAGGCTGTCTCTCAGTCTTCTCCCTACAGGTGCACCCGCCTGTCCCGTGCTGTCAGAGCCTTCCTCCTCTACAGCGATGCCAGAGTCTCCCGTCTGAGCCGTCAGTCAGCCAGGAGCTGCCAGAGCCGTCAGTCAGCCAGGAGCTGCCAGAGCAGTAAGTCAGCCAGGAGCTGCCAGAGCCGTCAGTCAGCCAGGAGCTGCCAGAGTTGCCTGTCACGCTGGCGATGCCAGAATCGCTCCAGTCTCCCGCCTGTCCAGGGCTGCCGGAGTCTCCCGCCTTTCCTTCGTCGTCGTTGGAGTCTCCCGCCTGTCTGGTGCTGCCAGAATCTCCCGTCCATTCGGGACCCATGGCTAGGGTCCCCAGTCGGAGGTTGGCGGCGAGGGTCGCCGCTCGTAAGAGGCCACGGGGGCGGTTGAGTAGGCGGACAAAAACCATGGTGAAGTGGGGTCCATGTCCCGCGCCAGAGCCGCCACCGCGGACAGACGCCAACCCAGACCCTCCCCTATAGGTTCAGGTTTTGCAGCCGGAGTCCGCACCTTTGGGGGGGGGTCTGACCTTAGTTCCTTTGTTTTGTCTTTGTTTTTGTATGGTCAGGGCGTGAGTTGGGGTGGGCAGTCTATGTTGGTTTTTGAGTTCGGCCTAGTATGGTTCTCAATCAGAGGCAGCTGTCAATTGTTGTCCCTGATTGAGAATCATACTTAGGTAGCCTGGGTTTCACTTTTGGGTTGTGGGTGTTTGTTTCCGTGTGAGTGTTTGGGCCACAAGGTACTGTTTCGGTTTTGTAAATTCACGTCATCGTTTATTGTTTTGATTCAGTGTCCAGTGCTTTCTTTAATTAAAATCATCATGAACACTTACCACGCTGCGCTTTGGTCCTCCTCTCTTTATCCCCGACGAAAACCGTTACAATTATCAGATGAGTAACAGCCTTTAAAAAAAACAATTATTCAGTATTATTTCCCTGATTTTGATGCACCTACCAATTACAAACACACACCATCATGACACAAGGCAATACTCAGATGCAGACAGAGGAGGCAAATGGTTGGAGTTATTTGAATAAAAGGTTGAACATATTTGTTAGTGACACTTTCCTACCATAGTACAGTATAGGAAATGTACAATCCTTAGAATACCAGTAGAATTATTACAAGGACATTTCTGTAGAAATTTTCATAAAAAGTTACTTTGTGATTCTATCACCCGAGGGCACTGGTGAATAACATCTTACTGTTCCTCTACACTGGGCACTGGTGTATAACATCTTACTGTTCCTCTACACTGGGCACTGGTGTATAACATCTTACTGTTCCTCTACACTGGGCACTGGTGAATAACATCTTACTGTTCCTCTACACTGGGCACTGGTGTATAACATCTTACTGTTCCTCTACACCGGGCACTGGTATATAACATCTTACTCTTCCTCTACACCGGGCACTGGTGTATAACATCTTACTGTTACTCTACACCCTTAAGATATAATATTATTAATTTAAGTCTAGCATGCAGTTGTCTCTGTAAGGCCTGTGTGTGAAATATATTTGAATTTAGTAGAACCATTTACTATAGCTTGGATTAAGTGAGAGTAGAATTAGGATTACAGTATCACCCACTGTTGTTGAACACACACTGAAACGAGATAGATAATCATTTATATAGACATATTCCTACCCACAACTATTATACCCACTTTAGGACAACCCTATAGAAATTGGAAAACACATTACACACAGACTATCTAAATAATAAGCCAGACCACCATGGCACAGTCAAACCAGAATGAGGAGATAGGAGCAATGAAGCCTGACACGCCTGTTGAATATATGCAAAAGAGGTTTCCTGCTGTGGAATTTACATTCATTTTTAAGAAATGGCATGTCTGGACAGAGATGGCAGGAGGAAATAGATATCCAATGGCTGGTTCATTCAACAAGACGAGGGAAGGGAAGGGGATGAAGGGAAGGGAAGGGGATGAAGAAGAGTACCCTTGTATCAGAAACTGTGATAGGAAACTGTGATAGGAATGATGATGCTGAAGGACAGATCTTCAGGAACAAGGCTACTGTGACAAAACTAAAGCTGGAGAGAACAATGGAGTGCGGGAAGAAAGAACTGGGTCAGGACAGAGGCAGAACAGGAGTACTACCCACTGCCCCGCCGCCGTATGACAATCAACCCAAAGGTACCCTGGGTGACTATACACAGATTTACCCTCTCATACCACTGACAGAAGGAAATGGAGAAGCAACCACAATTATCCTCCCTACCACTGAGGAAGTACAGTTCCCGCTCAGCCCAGTCAAAACTGTTCGCTGCTCTGGCCCCCCAATGGTGGAACAAACTCCCTCACGACGCCAACACAGCGGAGTCAATCACCACCTTCCGGAGACACCTGAAACCCCACCTCTTTAAGGAATACCTAGGATAGGATAAGTAATCCTTCTCACCCCCCTAAAAAGATTTAGATGCACTATTGTAAAGTGGCTGTTCCACTGGATGTCATAAGGTGTATGCACCAATTTGTAAGTCGCTCTGGATAAGAGCGTCTGCTAAATGACTTAAATGTAAATGTAAATGTATCCTCAAGGGGACTCTGTTGAAGGAGGTGGATGACAACAGCAGCAACAAGTGGTATGAGAACAATAGAATTGGATGAAAAAAGGAGGCACAGTTCCTTGGAGGGAGATTCCCTCGTCACCTCACCTCACTCCACAGAAAGGAACAGACTGGAAGACCATAGACATACTGTAGAAACCAGACTAAATACTAAAGAAGTAAAAGTAAGGTAACAAGTGTTACCATCCATGGGTGACCAATTCAGAGACCAGAGAGAAAGGGAAGAAAGAAAGAGAGAAGAAGGAATACTGGCAAATAATAAGTTGTATACATTACGAAAAGAGAAGGGAAAGTTGATAGAAGATCTACAAATGCTAATTGATGATAAGATTAAAGAGACAATGGACACATGATGTGGACGAAAGTCAAAAGTTAAAAGACGAGGTCAGACATGCCAAGGATATGGTAAGACGATACCAGAGGGAGGTAGAAGAAGAACTGGGAGATTTAGGGAGAGATAGAAAGGGAGAGACATTTTCCATGATGCCCTTGGTGTATCGTATGGGTCCAGGGGGACAGGTGACTCAGGAATATAAGGTTTGGAGTTTTGGAGACCTGGAAACAGCAGTGAAAAGCATGTCCAGGATCTCAAAAGGAGCTGATGGGTGGATATAGACTTTGAGCATTTACATGGGTATAATGAAAGACTATGCCTGGGGGACCTCAAGGCGCTGCTGGCAAAGATGATGACACCAGGGCAATTGGAGACACTGTTGTTGAGAGCCCGCATCAATGATGCTAACCTGAAACAGTATTGCGTGATGTCCGAGCACTCCTGTGGAGGACTTTAAGATATGAATACCCCACTGTAAGAGAGATGACCGGACTAAGCCATGTGGCCCTCGACGAAAACACAGATTTCGCAGAATGGCTTGAAAAGTTTAAAGCAATATGGAATGAGGAACTCAAAGAAAGATATGACCAGAATGACACTGGAAAATGCATGTTCTATGATTATACAACTAAGAATTTCCCTGGACCCAGCAGAAAAAAGGTTGAAGATGAAATAGGATAGGATGGGACAGAAAGACTGGGGGAGAGAAAGAAGAGTATCTCAGACATTGATTCATGAACTGGAAGAAACAAAAGTATGATGAGAAATCGAGGAAAGGAGGACTAGACACTGTACTGAAGAAGGCCCAGCTTGCACAGATCGAGAAAGGAAGTGGTGGGTTTGCTCACAATGTGATGGCTGCTCAAGTTGTTTCCACAGGCACACCACAACCACAACCTGTAGCCCCCCCACAGTCACACCTGGTACATGTGAACCTGGTGCCTGCAGGATATGTGCCTATTCCCATGCAGCCTTATGGTGAGCCACAACCATGGACTGGAAGAGGATATGGGCCCACCAGAGCCCCTTGTGACTGGAAAAACACTCAATGCTGGACATGTGGCCAGTTGGGGCATATGAGTTTGCAGTGCAGGGGACATGGAAGAGGAAGTGGTTACAGCAGGGGCAGAGGAAACTTTGGGCCTGGCAGAGGAAGAGGAAATTTAGCTAATGTACATTCTGGAGAGTACTACCCACCATGGCAACAATATGCTCCTCAGCCACAGTACCACTCGCCAGGAGCTGAAAATGCTCCCCAGGGGCCACCTATGCCCCATGTACAAGGAGGACAAGTTAATGACAAAGGACAGCCATGGCCAATGGGAAATCCGAATTCCCTCAGAATCAAACATGAAGGTGCCCGACTCCCCTGCTCCAGTGTTCCCAGTATGAATTAAATTATGAAAATGAAGAGTTAATGGTTACTCTTAATGTTAATAGACATGACCTACCATTTCTAATAGTCACTGGAGTTCACTGTTTCTGTTTAGGAAAACCTGGACAAGTTGTTTGGGCTTCTCTGAGCAAATCATCAGTAACAATAACATTGGGACAGCCCAGGAATGTGTACTGGACAAAAACGTGTTTGAAGAACCTCTGCTTGTCTCTGACATGGTGCTGTTCATTGATGGTTCTGCCTATATAGATCAAAGCACAGGAAAGAAACATGTAGGATTTGCTGTAGTAGATGTGGAAGGTGATATTGAGATACCAGAGCATTTATCAGCGCAACAGGCAGATGTATTCGCTCGGAACACAGCTTGTGAATTGGGGGAAGGGAAGGCCCTTACTGTCTACTCAGACTCAACATATGCTATTGGGGTTTGTTTGTCATGGTGTGGGATTTGGAGAGTAAGATCATTTACTAATACCACAGGCACACCTATTAAAAGCAGACCTTATGTTGGACCGTTGATTGAAGCTATGTGAAACCTAACACATTGGCTATCGTTAAGTTTGAGGCACACACGGGTTGGTGTGATTATGCTAGAATTGGTAACAGCATAGCTGATGAGGTGACCAAATTGGCTGTTTCCTGTTGTCACACACATGTTCAGTTCATTTATCATTGTGCGACATGTTTGTTATATAACATAGACAAGGGAACTCCACTGCAACCAGGGAAAAAGGACCTTTTTGTCCACCTTGCTATGGATTTCATAGACATGGTAGAGCGAAAAGAAAGAAAGAGATACTGCCTGGTGATAATTGACAGGTTTACCAGGTGGGTGAAACAATCCCACCACCAACTACGTTGCTTGAACAGTTGCAAAATTGCTAGTTATGGAAATTATACTCAGGTTCGGAGTGCGTGAGTTTTGTCTGCAGACAATGGGACCCATCTCATAGGACATGTGGTTACCCAAATGGCCAAAATGATGGGTGTTGACCAGAAGTTTGTGTCCATCTATCAACCGCGGAGTAACGGGAGTTACTGAGAGGGCTAATCAGACCCTGAGAGGCTCCCTTACCAAACTATGCCATTCCACAGGAATGACATGGGTAGAGGGATTACCTCTTGTCCTCATGAAAATCTACAGCAGCCTTAACAAAGGTATTGGGTGTACACCTTATGAAATGTTAACAAGACGACCAATGAACACCCCAGGGGTGAGACCTATGACTGACCGACAGATAGACATAACTGAGATATAATGTGACCATCTTGAGTGCATGAAGGAACTAACTTCTGTTTTCTCCACTCTCACACTAGGAAAGCAGCAGAACCAATCCTGATGAGCTACCCATAAATGTTGGAGACTGGGTGAAACTCAGGGTCCACAAGCGAAAATGGAACCAACCACGATGGATGGGTCCGTTCCAGGTAACCATGGTAACACCAACAGTCCTGCGGGTAGCGGAGTGGTCCGGCTGGCATCATCTCTCCCACTGCAAGCATCTCCCAGAGTGGAAGCCATGGATGAGCGACTGGAGGGAGGGAGAGCAGGAAGGTCCGAGAAGAAGGACAGAAGCAGAGGGCCGAGACCAAAGGCCAGAAGAACCAACAGAGGGTTCAGCCACAGAACCTGAAGAGTCATCAGATGTTGACGACACCCTCATACACACACACTATGGTTGTGAAACAAGAAAATCGCAACCATGGAAACACACATGCAGGGTAATTATTGCTTTCCAAATCCTACTCGTTCCATTTGTGGACGGGGATGCGGATACGGAGAATAATAAATGGGTGAAAGCAGTGACAGACATAGGATTACAGGGGAAGGGGAACACATCTGGCACACGGGTAATGATTTTCCACAAACTCACCTCCACAGACTTTCTGTGGGGAACCCAGGCAGTACTAATTGGAAAGAGTAATTTTGGAGGTGGATTACTCCATTTTATGCGAAGGAACAATACCAGGGTTCGACAAAGAAACAGCAATTATACTATTCTGATGTTGGTCACGAGGGAGAAGGAAGCAGCATGGGAATGTGGATTACCCAATAAGTAATAGTTCAGATGCAGCTAAAGAATTTGAGGGTTGGCCCATTGAGACTAAATCGCCAAGGTGGAAGAAGGTTCCTAGCGGACAACCAGGTAACAATTCCCAGCTGATTAAATGCAAAGGACCTCTCCCAAAGTACAATTGGGAGAGTAAATGACTGGTAGTGTAAAGCCCCTAAATGATAAAGGATATGTTGTGTTGACAGGATTAAAACCCACAATAACTCCCTCTGTTTGTATCTGCAACTCAGGGAATGTGGATGTAGGAAACGCCACTAATTGCCTGTCTTACACAGGCATAAAAACAGATACCAGTAGTTTTGATGTACTGGATGGGCAACAATTGATAACTAGGGTAAATATGTCACACATAGGCAAAGGCATGGGGACACCTCCGGATCATCTCTGGATCTGTGGGGATAATGGCTACATTTTCCTCCCCATGGGATGGAAAGGATGTTGTTATCTGGGGAAAAATGAACTGACAGTAGCAACACTACTTGTTTCTGAGTTGCTGAATAGTTCTTTGCAAATTAGTTTCAGATCGAATGACAGAGCTGAAAGAGCAGTGGCTCAAAATAATGAAGCTTATGGACATGTGCTGTCTCAGCTAGAGATGGCAGCCGTAGTAATCTTTCCAGGTGCAGGACTTGCAATAAAATGCAAAGGAATTACTTAAAAATCATACAATGTGATTTTCTAGATGTTTGTTTTAGATTCCGTCTCTCACAGTTGAAGTGTACCTATGATAAAAATTACAGACCTCTACATGCTTTGTAACTTGGAAAACCTGCAAAATCGGCAGTGTATCAAATGCTTGTTCTCCCCACTGTATATATTGGTCAACTGAGAGAAGAGTATAGTGATAGGAGAAACTATGCTAAAGGGGATTTTAGTGTGCTAGACTTACAGTAACAGGTGACAGTTGTAAACCTTTCCAGGATAGAGGAAGGCATGGGAGCACCTTTTGGATGAATGTAGGTATGCAGTGATAGGGGGTATCTCATTTTACCTCTTGGATGGGGGGGGTTGTTATTTGGGGAGAATAGAAATGTTCATGTTAAGAATTCCGGTCACCGATCTTTTCAATGAGACAGGTAAAAACCAACTCTGGGGAACTGCAGTTTGCCAAACAACTCATCCCAGACAATCAGGAAGCCTATGATCGTGTCCTACACCCGGGTGAGATATTTGGTATGTTAATCATACCCTCCTGGGGTGTGGCTGTTCTAGGAAAGTGGGTAAACAATTTAACCTATTCTTTACAGGCCCATATGAACCCGAGGATTTAGCCAACTCTCATTCGATGTCCAAAATCAGAAAGCCGTCATCAGCTGCCACGAGTTGGCTTTAGATGATCTTTCGGCGAAGGAAGGAGGACACTGTAATGTACTAGGTATTATTGATCCTGAAAATTGTGTTATGCTCCTCCCTGACTCCTCTGAGAATATGACTGCAATAATTGATAAGATTGCTGATCTTAGTAAAACTCTCTCAAAATCTGAAAAATCTGTTTTTGACACAATTGGTTTAATGCTAAATTTGGAAATGTGATGGGAAAAGTTATGTTGACTTTGTTTTCATTGTTTACTCCTATACATGTAGGAGGTTTGATGATTTTGGTTACTGTTTACGTTTGTAAGAAAATGACTGTAACTGCTCTTGAACATGCTGGAGTGATGGTGTTGGTGGAAGCATACAAATTGTGCTGAAGGTGATACTGGTGCATTCCTGGTTTCTCTTAATCCCATTGTTTATTCAACTCGTGTGGTTCTTCCCAGGACTCCGGAGGAATGGGACTATAGACAGACTCACCCCACCCTCACCCCCACCAGCATTCCAGGAACCTCAGAAGTTGTTTCTCCCTTTAGCAGGTCATCCCTGGGATCAAAAGGATCTGGGGGATTTGCCTAATATAGTTTATTTCAGAGGAGAATATTATGTTTGAAGCTGTGAGACGAATTAGTCCCAAAGGGGAAAATGTCAGGTTCACCTTGGGGATATGATAGGGGCTGTACCAAATGGTTGATGTATTATAATAATTGATTGTGCTTATGTTGTATTAATAGAAGGGGAGGGGCTAGATGATCCCTCCCTCCTTACATTTATAGAGTCCTAGACTACAGATTAACAATATATATATTCATTATAAAGGTTTAATATTGTTCCACAGTCTTTTCTAATCTCTGCCTCTTATAAAGAATCTGTCTGAGAAATGGGTGACTGAGACAGAACTCTGCATGGGAGTGTAAGAGTTAAGAGACTAGTCAGACATTCCCCTATAAATCATTCCACTATAAATTGGGGAGTGGACATTTACTGCTATTTTAGATAACACTAAAACTCTATGTTTATATGGCTGTGTAGGCATGGTTTTGGTCTCATGAGTAGAAGGTAATGACATAGGCAGTGACATCACTAAGATGTATGACTTTAGGAATAATAAAACAACTCGGACCCTTTTCTATTTTGCAGAACTTACTCGGAAACATGCGTGCTATGTTGCTGTCTGCAATTGCATTAATACAGGTTTTTGAATTATTTAATTAAAGATATTGTCTAAATGCTAATTTCACCAATGAGCCAATGATTGACAAAGAACAAGGAACGAACCCCAACAGCACCTAAAGACTCTAAGACCATGAGAAACAAGAAACCAAGATTGAACTCTTTGGCCTGAATGCCAAGCGTCACATCTGGAGGAAACCTGGCACCATCCCTACGGTGAAGCATTGTGGTGGCAGCATCATGCTGTGGGGATGTTTTTCAGTGGCATGGACTGGGAGACTAGTCAAGATCGAGGCAAAGATGAAGAGAGCAAAGTAAAGAGAGATCCTTGATGAAAACCTGCTCCAAAGCGCTCAGGACCTCCGACTGGGGCGAAAGTTCACCATCAAACAGGACAACAACCCTAAGTACACAGCCAAAACAATTTGTCTTTGGGACACGTCTCTGAATGTCCTTGAGTGGTCCAGCCAGAGCCCAGACTTAAATCCGATTGATCATCTCTGGAGAGACCTGAAGATAGCTGTGTAGCGACACACCCCATTTAACCTGACGGAGCTTGAGAGGATCTGCAGAGAATGGGAGAAACTCCCCAAATACAGGTGTGTCAAGCTTGTAGCGTCATACCCAAGAAGACAAGGCTTTAATCACTAGCAAAAGGTTGCTTCAACAAAGTTCTGAGTAAAGGGTCTGAATACTTATGTAAATGTAATATTTAAGGTTTTCATTTTTAATAAAATACCTAACAAGATCCTCTGGTCTGATGAAACCAAGATTGAATTCTTTGGCCTGAATGCCAAGCGTCACGTCTGGAAGAAACCTGGCACAATTCCTACGGTGAAGCATGATGGTGTCGGGAAATGTGACATTAACTGGAGATTGAGAGAAGAGGGACAAGGACAAAAAGAGGGAGGGGTTGTCCAGACTCTTGCTTTGACCAGCACATGACAGAAAGTGAAAGAAGACAGTGACCTGAACATAACAGTATGTCATTGGAAGGGAGGAGAGTAGCAGGTGACCCAAATGTGGTTTGTGACTACTATGAATTCTTATTGTAGCCACTTCAGTTGGAATCATTCTGTTACAGATTGTTTTGGTCATTCTGTTACCAAATGGGTAACAGAATGATGTGTTGTAATCACTTAATAAATCATTAACCAAATTGTTATCAGTAAAAACACTATAACTAATTGGTAGGTCTACATTTGGGAATTTCTGTCAGTCTGTAAACTTTAATTATCCTCCCTCCTCACAGAGGAATTATAAAATATCTTCAAGATATGTGGGTTTTTGGTAACAGAATGACAAGACACTAGGAATATTTCTTAAACTTACCAAAGGCAAATCATTTCTCCAAAACTAAGTATAAATGTTAATATTATTTGTCAGTGGTCTTTATGTCAACATTATTGTATTTTGATGTAATTATATGACCTTTTAAAAGTTATTCTGATAGATGTTTTCTAAGACCCCTTTTCAATCCATTTGACCACAAATCAAAGCCTGGATAGAAAATGGTTGAACATTTCCCCCAAAATATAGACTCTTTTCTTACTCTACTGCTGTATGCCACTACTCTACTGCTGTATGCCTCTACTCTACTGCTGTATGCCTCTACTCTACTCTACTGCTGTATGCCTCCCCTCTACTGCTGTATGCCACTACTCTACTGCTGTATGCCACTACTCTACTGCTGTATGCCTCTACTCTACTGCTGTATGCCACTACTCTACTGCTGTATGCCACTACTCTACTGCTGTATGCCTCTACTCTACTGCTGTATGCCTCTACTCTACTGCTGTATGCCTCTACTCTACTGCTGTATGCCTCTACTGCTGTATGCCTCTACTCTACTGCTGTATGCCTCTACTCTACTGCTGTATGCCTCTACTCTACTGCTGTATGCCTCTACTGTTGTATGCCTCTACTCTACTGCTGTATGCCTCTACTCTACTGCTGTATGTCACTCCTCTACTGCTGTATGCCTCTACTCTACTGCTGTATGCCACTACTCTACTGCTGTATGCCTCTACTCTACTGCTGTATGCCTCTACTCTACTGCTGTATGCCTCTACTCTACTGCTGTATGCCTCTACTCTACTGCTGTATGTCACTCCTCTACTGCTGTATGCCTCTACTCTACTGCTGTATGCCACTACTCTACTGCTGTATGCCTCTACTCTACTGCTGTATGCCTCTACTCTACTGCTGTATGCCTCTACTCTACTGCTGTATGTCACTCCTCTACTGCTGTATGCCTCTACTCTACTGCTGTATGCCACTACTCTACTGCTGTATGCCTCTACTCTACTGCTGTATGCCTCTACTCTACTGCTGTATGCCTCTACTCTACTGCTGTATGCCTCTACTCTACTGCTGTATGCCACTACTCTACTGCTGTATGCCTCTACTCTACTGCTGTATGCCTCTACTCTACTGCTGTATGCCTCTACTGCTGTATGCCTCTACTCTACTGCTGTATGCCTCTACTGCTGTATGCCTCTACTGCTGTATGCCTCTACTGCTGTATGCCTCTACTCTACTGCTGTATGCCTCTACTCTACTGCTGTATGCCTCTACTGTTGTATGCCTCTACTCTACTGCTGTATGCCTCTACTCTACTGCTGTATGTCACTCCTCTACTGCTGTATGCCTCTACTCTACTGCTGTATGCCACTACTCTACTGCTGTATGCCTCTACTCTACTGCTGTATGCCTCTACTCTACTGCTGTATGCCTCTACTCTACTGCTGTATGCCTCTACTCTACTGCTGTATGCCTCTACTCTACTGCTGTATGCCTCTACTCTACTGCTGTATGCCACTACTCTACTGCTGTATGCCTCTACTCTACTGCTGTATGCCTCTACTCTACTGCTGTATGCCTCTACTCTACTGCTGTATGCCTCCTCTACTGCTGTATGCCTCTACTCTACTGCTGTATGCCACTACTCTACTGCTGTATGCCTCTACTCTACTGCTGTATGCCTCTACTCTACTGCTGTATGCCTCTACTCTACTGCTGTATGCCTCTACTCTACTGCTGTATGTCACTCCTCTACTGCTGTATGCCACTACTCTACTGCTGTATGCCTCTACTCTACTGCTGTATGCCTCTACTCTACTGCTGTATGCCTCTACTCTACTGCTGTATGCCTCTACTCTACTGCTGTATGCCACTACTCTACTGCTGTATGCCTCTACTCTACTGCTGTATGCCACTACTCTACTGCTGTATGCCTCTACTCTACTGCTGTATGCCTCTACTCTACTGCTGTATGTCACTCCTCTACTGCTGTATGCCTCTACTCTACTGCTGTATGCCACTACTATACTGCTGTATGCCTCTACTCTACTGTTGTATGCCTCTACTGTACTGCTGTATGCCTCTACTCTACTGCTGTATGCCTCTACTCTACTGCTGTATGCCACTACATAAATACAACAATATGCATGCAATGCTTTATTATAAAGGCAATTTTTTTTCTCATGCGTTCTGGTACCTCTGAACTCCCCAGGTCACCTCCCTATCATGCTCACTTTCTGTTCCGGCTCCTCCCGATTTACAAATTAAGCACTGGCAATGCCTCAGAAAACATTTATCCATACATAATATCTCCCAAATAGGTAGTTAAAAAACATATCACTAAATTAAAAATTGCATCACCCTGCAGATGGGTAAAATCCAGATTGGACTGCATGTGTTGTTGCCCCTTGAGGAATATACATTTTAAGTATATAGTCCTACCTCCATCGCAACTAAATTCTCAACACAATGAGCTCAGGAGAGGCTTACAGTTTTTTTTCAATAGTATAAAAAAGCAATTTTTGGATCTGTGCTGAAACGTATCTATGGCAGAACAGCAATGGGAAAATAGTTTTACAGTACTTCTGATTATTTTACTTTCTTTGTACCTGACTTGCATATCTTAGACCACATTTTGCAAAACTTATCAGTGTATACAAAATTCACTGTGAAGTGTTTTGTTCACAGAATATTAACACATTGTTGTCTTCAGAGAAATGTGTGCTATTGTGTTCACTGTTTCCGGCAAACAGTAAATACTAGACTACTGCACGCAATGTTTAATCACAGCAGCAGTGTCATATCATGTACAATATATGGAAAGATCTAGGCAATGGGGACAGTCTAATTGTTAGGATTTGTTACAATATTGCAGAAATGCAGAGAATTAAGTTGGTTAACTTAGTAACTTTGGGTTACTCCTAAGTTATCATCTTCAATATTGTGACCTTCCATTATAGAGCTTTGATTTGGTGTTGCTATACATTCATGGGCAATTGATGTGGCCTGTAATTTGTGTCCAATGATAATATTTTATATTTAAAAAACTATAAATACAAAAAATCTTCTTACAGTACATTTCTACATGTTCTCTTTTATTTGGCACTGCATCAATTTATCACAAGGAATGATCAATTTTTACAGTTATGGCATGTCAAACTGTAAAAATGTCATGTGGTGGAACCGTCCGAGGTTGAATTTCAACAGAAAAAGTGTTGTGAAATATTGTAACCCCAAAGAAAACTGCAAATATTTAACTATGTGATTATATTATGAAATATTGCCCAAATATTGAGTTTATCAGGCTAAAACCCAGATGCAGATGCAGACACAGGGGTCTCATAGTTTATTACAGTACAAGGGGCAGGCAAAAGGTAAGTCAAGGCAGGCAAAGGGTCATAATCCAAATCAGATTGTAGACAGGTACAGGACAGCAGGCAATCAGTAGGTGCAGGCAAAGAGTCATAATCCAAATCAGATTGTAGACAGGTACAGGACAGAGTCATAATCCAAATCAGATTGTAGACAGGTACAGGACAGAGTCATAATCCAAATCAGATTGTAGACAGGTACAGGACAGAGTCATAATCCAAATCAGATTGTAGACAGGTACAGGACAGCAGGCAATCAGTTGTAATCCAAATCAGGTAGACAGGTACAGGACAGAGTCATAATCCAAATCAGATTGTAGACAGGTACAGGACAGAGTCATAATCCAAATCAGATTGTAGACAGGTACAGGACAGAGTCATAATCCAAATCAGATTGTAGACAGGTACAGGACAGAGTCATAATCCAAATCAGGAGGACAGCAGGCAATCAGGTGCAGGCAAAGAGTCATAATCCAAATCAGATTGTAGACAGGTACAGGACAGAGTCATAATCCAAATACAGGACAGAGTCATAATCCAAATCAGATTGTAGACAGGTACAGGACAGAGTCATAATCCAAATCAGATTGTAGACAGGTACAGGACAGAGTCATAATCCAAATCAGATTGTAGACAGGTACAGGACAGAGTCATAATCCAAATCAGATTGTAGACAGGTACAGGACAGCAGGCAATCAGTAGGTGCAGGCAAAGAGTCATAATCCAAATCAGATTGTAGACAGGTACAGGACAGAGTCATAATCCAAATCAGATTGTAGACAGGTACAGGACAGAGTCATAATCCAAATCAGATTGTAGACAGGTACAGGACAGAGTCATAATCCAAATCAGATTGTAGACAGGTACAGGACAGCAGGCAATCAGTAGGTGCAGGCAAAGAGTCATAATCCAAATCAGATTGTAGACAGGTACAGGACAGAGTCATAATCCAAATCAGATTGTAGACAGGTACAGGACAGAGTCATAATCCAAATCAGATTGTAGACAGGTACAGGACAGAGTCATAATCCAAATCAGATTGTAGACAGGTACAGGACAGAGTCATAATCCAAATCAGATTGTAGACAGGTACAGGACAACAGAGCAAATCAGATTGTAGACAGGTACAGGCAGGCAAGGTGCAGGCAAAGAGTCATAAGTCATAATCCAAATCAGATTGTAGACAGGTACAGGACAGAGTCATAATCCAAATCAGATTGTAGACAGGTACAGGACAGAGTCATAATCCAAATCAGATTGTAGACAGGTACAGGACAGAGTCACAATCCAAATCAGATTGTAGACAGGTACAGGACAGAAGGCAATCAGTAGGTGCAGGCAAAGAGTCATAATCCAAATCAGAGTCAGGCAGGTACCAGATGGCAGGCAGGATCAAGGTTAGGGGAACAGGCAAAAAGGTCAGAACTAGGAAGAATAAGAAAAACAAAAACTAGAGCACAGGAATCACGGCAACACGCTGGTAGGACTTGACGGGACAAGACGAACTGGCAACAGACAAACAGGAAACACAGGTATAAATACACATGAGGTAATGGGAGACACCTGGTGGGGGTTTGAGACCATCACAAGACAGGTGAAACAGATCAGGGTGTGACAGATAGGAAGGAATAATTTTATTTTAAATACTTTTGTCTGAGCATTTGAAAAACACTATCATATGGTGCAACCAACATTAAAAAGCCAGTTTTGCCTACATAACATATTTTTTCTCCATGTGTTGTGATATGACATCAACGACTAAACTGTAGTAAACCATCCTATTCAGCAGAAAGATATCAAATCTCCCACAAATTTCACATCTCTTTCCTCATTCACCTACCTAGACTGATGATGTCATCTAATTTGCATAGCCAGGTAAACAGAAGAGGGAACAAGATAACTTGCAGTGATCAGTAGTGTGGGTAAAATCATTTGCGGAAGCCTAGCTTCCATTGGCATCCATAAATACATTCCACCGGCAATGACAGCTACTGAGAGGCAGTTTAGGATAATTTAATTACAGATGATCCATCTCGATAGCTGGGTTTATTAGCTATACCATTATAAAGCTTACTGTGGATAAAATTACAACTCTTTAGCTAGCTAGATTAATATGATGAAGCATATTCACTAGTTATCTTAGTTAGCTTTCTTATTAGCTATAGCTTACAGGCTTAAATGATTGCTTATTAGCCTATGTTTTCTAGATCGTTTACCAAATACCTTTCTAGCTAGCTATGATCAGGGGTGGAAATGGGCCGAACAAATGGGAAAAGGCAATAGCTTCTATCCCTAGCCAGCAGGGTAATCCCTGAAAGATGGTTTAACAAATTCAGGATTCCCTGAACATATCAGCCTTCTCTAAACCAGATAAGGGAGTCCGGGATTTCTTGGTTCCAGAACAGCTACTTCTCATTTAACCCCCTATAGTCGATTGACACACCGGTGCATCGACCTAATTAACATAATAACACAATCCCCATCAAAATGTGTCAATTTAAGCTAGAGATATCTGTTATTTTGCACTTTATATATGGCTGCATTGTAATACATTATTACAATTACACTACAGCCAGATAAACCAACCTAACTATTTGGCAAGTACCAAAACTTTTGCCAGGCAGATCATGAGGTTACACAGAACTGTCTTAAGCCCGTTAATTTTTAAATCAACCCCTTGTCCCTTACCCTTTAGTCACTCCTCATACCCCTATCCCAGAGGCACTTCCCTACCCCAACCTCCAGCCTACTGCAAGTAGAACAGAAACATAAGATAGGTATATGGGCTGAGCTCAACCTTGAGCTGGACTTGGTGGAATGTTCACCATATCATTTACATCTAGCCCATTTCAAGGTCAATTTTTATAAGTATATAGGGGGGTGGAGGTAGGACAAGGGGGCTAGCTAAGGTGCAAGGGCTAGTTGTAGGGGCTAGGGTGTACTCAAAAGGCTAAGGGGTTATGAATTATCCCGTCCCTATGGTTGTACTTTTCTGCAAATTATTACAACTGAAAACAGACTTGCTTTTTAATTGTCAGCTAATAATATCTTAAAACAAGGATGCATGAAGTTTATCAGAGTTTTAGTGAAGGCAGCAGAAACCCTTGTTCAAACAGGTGAATGAGGCTTATTGAGTTTTGTTGTATAATGGAAAAGCCATAGAGATATGAGAGAGATCGGAGAAGTCACTGAGAGTATAAAAGTGTTCAGCAGCCCATGGAGCAAAGTACAGAGCAACCATGGAGCAAAGTACAGAGCAACCATGGAGCAAAGTACAGAGCAACCATGGAGCAAAGTACAGAGCAACCATGGAGCAAAGTACAGAGCAACCATGGAGCAAAGTACAGAGCAACCATGGAGCAAAGTACAGAGCAACCATAGAGCAAAGTACAGAGCAACCATGGAGCAAAGTACAGAGCAACCATGGAGCAAAGTACAGAGCAACCATGGAGCAAAGTACAGAGCAACCATGGAGCAAAGTACAGAGCAACCATGGAGCAAAGTACAGAGCAACCATAGAGCAAAGTACAGAGCAACCATGGAGCAAAGTACAGAGCAACCATGGAGCAAAGTACAGAGCAACCATAGAGCAAAGTACAGAGCAACCATGGAGCAAAGTACAGAGCAACCATGGAGCAAAGTACAGAGCAACCATGGAGCAAAGTACAGAGCAACCATGGAGCAAAGTACAGAGCAACCATGGAGCAAAGTACAGAGCAACCATGGAGCAAAGTACAGAGCAACCATGGAGCAAAGTACAGAGCAACCATGGAGCAAAGTACTCATTGGCATTGGTAAGTGGAAGCACTTTCTGGCTTATTTAGCTTATAACTAACTGTATCAAAGCTAACATTTAATTTATATTTTAATTATAATGACAATCACCGATTGAATCCTGAACATTCAAACATACAAGGCTCTATACTAAGGCTCTGGGTCCCTGGTGAGGGAATAGGCCACTGGCAAATGTCCTCTAGCTATGCATTGTGTCAATGCTGCTGTGGTCAAAGTCTGTTTCTAAGGACGGGGGTTGCCAGCCCCATGAACAGCCTACACTCTTAGAAAAAAACGTTCTAAAAGGGTTCTTTGGCTGTCTCCAGAGGACAACCATTTTTGGTTCCAGTATAACTATTTTGGGTTCCATGTAGAAGCCTCTGTATAAAGGGTTCTACATGGACCTCAAAAGGGTGCTACCTGGAACCAAAAATGGTTCCTCAAAGGGTTAACAGCTTCTACCCCTAAGCCATAAGACAGCTGGACAATTAATCAATTGGCCACCCGAACTATTTACATTGACCCCCCCACCGCTTTGTTTTTACAAATCTGCTACTCGCTGTTTATTATATATAGTCACTTTACAAAATTACCTCGACTAACCTGTTATTAGATTTTTTTTACTTCAGTTTATTTAGTAAATATTGTCTTGACTCTGTTTCTTGAACTGCATTGTTGATTAAGGGCATTTCACAAGTAAACATTTCACGGTAAGGTCTTCACCTGTTGTATTCGGCGCATGTAACATTTTTGTATTTATTTGATTATATTTGAGGTAGTGAGAGGTTGCTACCAGATAGACGTCCTCACGGTCTGCTAGAACCAAGGGGTTCCCAGAGGAGACAGCATTCCGTGGAGCCCAGAAGACGGTAACCCGGAAGAGGTCTCCTGGGGTAGACCAGTTTATTTTATTTTTCTTTATTGTTTTAAATAAACACCCTTGAAACTGAGGTGTCACACTTGTGTCTGATCTGTGTAAACATTTAGATTAAACCCCCTGGTCTGCCACAGTGTGTATTTTCATGTCTGAGGGGAAGGAGTAGTAGAACAACGGCACAATAGTTAGTTATTTTTGCAGTTCTGAATTCCAAAAAAAGGTCCAGGTGCCAGGACCACAAATTCAAAATCCATCTAGACACCGTTGCCATAGAGCACACAAAAACTATACATACCTCGACCTAAACACAAAGCTATGAACGATCTGAGACAAGGCCAGAAGGACCTTCTACGCCATCAAAAGGAACATCAAATTCAACATACCAATTAGCATCTGGCAAAAAATACTGGGATCCGTTCACCAACCAAGAATTCACAAAATGGGACAAACACCAAATTGAGACTGCAATAATGCATGCAGAGCAGAATTAGGCCGATACCAGCTAATTATCAAAATCTGGAAAAGAGACGTTAAATTCTACAACCACGTAAAAGGAAGCAATTCCCAAACCTTCCATAACAAAGCCTTCACCTTCAGAGAAATTCACCTGGCGAAGAGAACCCTAAGCAAGCTAGTCCTGAGGCTCTGTTCACAAACACAAACAGACCCCACAGATCCCCAGGACAGCAACACAATTAGACCAAACCAAATCATGAGAAAAATAAATATATATATTACTTGACAGATTGGAAAGAATTTACAAAAGAACTGAGCAAACCAGAATTGCATTGTGTCGTGGAAGGATCAGAATTTGTTGGTAACATTTGTAAGATGTTTAATATTCATCAAATGTGTGTAAGTTACTTCTCATCAGAATGATATTTTTGTATAATACTGTGGCGGGGTTGCAGTTATCTGTTCTATGTCAAAACTAAGTTGCATGGGCCACAGAGAGGGGAGAGGTCAAAGTGTCATCATGTGTAAACATATCTTTTACTCCCTACCTTTTTCTAGTGGGGGAAAGAAGGGTGGCAGTGTCTGGAATCATTCTATGCTCCCTCTAATGTTGCTTTTATCTTAACCTATAGCCTCACTCTCCTCTCCGTGAGTTTGTCCAGGAGGTTGTATTTTGAGTTGGTTGTATCTAAATGACAATTTGATATATGCCTGTGGATATGGAGGATTTGGTTTATGGTTCTGGGGTTTGGGAAAGGAGACAAAGCTGAACGATGAGTTATGTCTATGCTGTCTGACTATGTGTGTCTTTGCTATTAAAGGAACTCAGTTGCATTGTAAGGGGACTCTCAGAGAATTCACTGAGAGACACTGAATTTATCTGAGAGTCACAGGATTGTGATAGAGCTCATAATTAAAGATGGACTTTTATAACTAACTCTGACGTGTGTGTGTGTGGTTTGCTCCCATGATTTGGTAAATAGAGGAAATTTGATTGTGGACTTCAGGAAACAGCAGAGGGAGCACGCCCCTATCCACATCGATAGGACCGCAGTGGAGCATGTGGAAAGCTTCAAGTTCCTCGGCGTACACATCAATGACCCTCTGAAATGGTCCACTCACACAGACAGTGTGGTGAAGAAGCAGCAACAGCGCCTCTTCAACCTCAGGAGGCTGAAGAAATTTGGCTTGGCACCTCACAAACTTTTACAGATCCACAATTGAGAGCATCGTGTCGGGCTGTATCAACGCCTGGTATGGCAACTGCACGGCCCGCAACCGCAAGGCTCTCCAGAGGGTGGTGCAGTTTGCCCAACGCAAACTATCTGCCCTCCTGGACACCTTACACTACACGATGTCACAGGAAAGCCAAAAAGATCATCAAGGACAATAACCACCCGAGCCACTGCCTGTTCACCCCGCTATCATCCAGAAGGCGAGGTCATTATAAGCAGTCGTGGAAAAACGACCCAATTCTCAAACTTGAGTAAAAGTCAAAATACTTCAGTAGAAAATGTCTCAAGTAAAAATGAAAGTCACCCAGTAAAATACTACTTAAGTAAATTTCGAAAAGTATTTGGTTTTAAATATACTTAAGTATCAAAAGTAAATATAAATGCTAAAATATAATCAAGTATCAAAGTTATAATTAATTACAAATTCCTTATATTAAGAAAACCAGACGGCACCATTTTCTTGGGTTTTGAATTTATGGATAGCCAGGGGCATACTCCAACACTCAGACATAATTTACAGACAAAGTCAGCCAGTGCAGAGGTAGTAGGGATGACCAGGGATATTGTTGAAGTGCGTGAATCGGACAATATTCATGTCCTGCTAAGCATTCAACATGAAACGAGTACTTTTCGGTGTCAGGGAAAATGTATGAGTAAAAAGTACATTCTTTCCTTCAGGAATGTAGTGAAGACAAAGTAAAAGTTGTCAAAAATATGAATAGTAAATTAATGTACATATACTCCAAAAAATGACTTAAGTACAGGTTGCATCAAAGCTGGGACCGAGAGACTGAAAAACAGTTTCTATCTTAAGGCCATCAGACTGTTAAATAGCCATCAACAAGCGGCTTCCACCCGGATACGTAACTCTGCACCTTAGAGGCTGCTGAGAGGCCATTTTACGTACATTTGAGATTTACATGTAGCAAATCAGAAAACAATAATGTGACTTACAGTCTGTCAACCCTGACTCTGAAACTGCCTGACTCCCAACTCTACCATTACTAATACCCTTCCATAGGATCCTCCTACATCCTGTCGTGTTATTTCACAAACTGGGGCCAGTACCATCCAGGAGCAGGCAAGTATTTGATCACTGACTTCGACCCCTTCCTCTGTGACCATCTGATCTATACCTTCGCCTGCATGGCCAACAACGAGATCAAGACCTCCGAATGGATCAATGAGATACTCTTCGGAGTAGTTCCAGGCCCTCAAGAACCAGTGAGAGAGACTCACATGCACAAATACACACTCTTGCTCACAGGCATGCACGCACACACATACACACTCATGCAGGTGTGCACACAAACTCACCTAGGCACGTACACATGCAGGCACATACACACACAAAAGCAGGTACGCACATTCTTATTCAGGCAAGTACACACACATAACTAAACCAGGACTAACTCTAACTCTTGTATTTGCTTACAAGAACAGCAACCTAAAGACCTTGCTGGCAATTGGAGGGAACTTTGGCACTCGGACGCAAGTGGAGAGAGAGACACACACACACACACACACACACACACACACACACACAGTGTCTGAGCAGTGTGTGTCCCAAGGTTCACAGAGATAGTGTCCAGTACAGCCAACCACCAGAAGTTCATCAACGGTGCGATTTAAGTTTCTGAAGCAATACCAGTTTGATGGTCAGGACTTTGACTGGGAGTTCCCCAGATCCAAAGGCCCGCAGACAGGTACAGATTCACGATCTTGGTGCAGGTCAGACTCACACACACATATATACACACACACATGAATGAACAAACACGAATGAACACACACACCTGTATTAATTCAGTAACCTGGGGCACCATGGGAAAGTTTGGCTTTATTGAGTTTCTATTTCCCAAATTAACTCAAAGAATATCAGAACATTGATTTTACAACATTTACATTTACATTTAAGTCATTTAGCAGACGCTCTTATCCAGAGCGACTTACAAATTGGTGCATACACCAACAGTCGCTAATTCATTAATTTCCTCTAGTCTCATTCTGAACGTCGCATAATCTGTGAATCTGCACTAACCTGAGTCACACTAAATAAGGCCGTACCACACCAATTGAGTTGATTATTTATTTACTATCAAGATAAAATGATAATATAAGATACACATACACAAACACACAGTCTAGGCTAATGAATAGATCTTAGTATACTGAAACAGGTCCCTAGCGGATCAACACAATATGACATGTGTTACACAAAATGGGGATTTCAAAAGAGAGAGAGAGGGAGAGAGTACAAGAGAAAAGCACACTTGGGTACATTTGTAAACTATGCTTAGTTTAACCCTAACCTTGACCCGAACAGCCGTTCTTATGGGTCAGAATATAATGATGTAATTATGTGTCGAAGGTCTCCAATGGGGTGTCTCTTCGTGGACCGGGTTCGCCTTCTCCTCAGATGACGGCACTTCTTCAGTTACCGGGTGTAACTCTCTGATTGTCCTCAAGATGTCAGTGTCCTTTCTCTTAGTGGTCTGTTTCCTCGCACTTGTTCTGAAAGAGGCGTCTTCTGAGGACAGCTAATCAACCATATAGGTGGTTCCAGCGTGGGAATGAAAGCAGTGTAGACACACGATTCTTTGGAGAGAATAACCAGGTGGTCCTGCTTGAATTCAACCTCTTACACAGCTACTCATCCGTAGCATAGATTGTTAAAAGGTTCCTTTGTCTTCTTCAACCTCATGTTGCGTTTTGGATTTACAACTAATCGAACCTTGCTGCAGCTCGTGGTCACCCTCGGGTCAGAAATGGGTGTTTCCGCCTTTATGTCAAGTTCTCTTGGCGTAACTAGTTACGAGGCAAGGTCTGGATTTTACTCAGATCCAATTTAGATAACTTCACATTTCATCTTTACAAAAACATTCTCTTTGATCTGGACATTTTCCCCACAACGTACATTATGCAAACATCAGGTACATATTGTGAAAACTCTTCAAGTTACAATGTTTGCATTATGTCGTTTACCTTTTAATAACATAACAAAAACAACCTTCATTTTCATATTCCATCTATCGTCATTACTCCATTTTGGCTGGCGAAACATATTGTCCCAAAGTCCATTTATTGCATGTTATTGTTCTGAGGTAGGTTCTCCATAGGCCCATCATACATTCCATTCCTTCACAGTGAGAGGACAAAGGGATTTTGTCTGCTACCGTAAGATTTACAATGGGTGTGAGGTGTCAGAACTCCCCACCTCCATACCTCTCCATCTCTCCCCCTCTGGCGGGTGTGAGAGATGTCTCTTGTAGAAGTGTGGTACACGGTAACCTGACCCAAACAGGCTAGTCATGACACACCCATCTGTGTGCTGTCTCCCTCTAGGAGCTGATGGCTGTCTTCGAGGTTGAGGGAAAGATGACAAACCGTCCTCGTCTGATTCTGACTGCAGCTGTGTCCGGAAAGAGGACCATTGACACTGCATACCAGATCCCCAAGATTGGACGGTCAGTACATACACACTGGGCCTCAATGATATCAATTCTCATGCAAAATGTGTACACAAAAACATGCACGATCTATCAAATAACACCTTGCATATTGGAAATGGTTTGTTTATTCAAGCCTCTAAATATATATTTGTATCTCTCTCCCTAACACTCAGGCTGTTGGCCTTCTGAATGTGATGACCTATGACTTCCATGGATCTTGGTGTTCAACACTGGAGAAAACAGCCCTCTACCAAGGACCGGCTGATCAGGGAAACCATATCTACTACAATGTGGCGAGACACTTTCACTCTCCTTCCCTCTTTATCTCCCTCATATTTCTCTCTACCCATCTTTTCCCCTGTTTATCAAATCAGTCTCTTCATGCCTGTCTAGGTTCCAGTTGAGCGTGAGTAACATCTTTATTTTTCCAACCTTCGCTCTCTAGTGTTCTCACTACCAGATACTGTGTGTTCTAAGGACTATGCTATGAAGTACTGGAAAAGCAACAGTGCCCCTGCCGAGAAGCTCCTGGCTGGATTTGCCACACCTTTCAGCAGGCCAGTGGCTCTAACACTGCTGTGGCCGCTCCCACCATTGGTCCCATACTTGTGTACTCTGGTTAAAGGTAGTGTACTATATGGGGAACAGGGTGCCATTTTGGACTCAAACACAGTGTGTGTGTGATTACATCTGCAGCTTCCTGAAGCAGGCTTCCCTTTGAAGATGATGTAAACTCCCAACCCTAACGTAAGTGTGTCTTTAGATCTGCACCTTCCTGAAGCAGGGAGATCGAGGTCTGGGACTCCACCCAGATGGTGCCCTACAACAAGCAGAACGTGTCGGTCAGATACGATAACATCAAGAGCTTCCATAACAAGATCTGTGTTTGTATATGTGGGGGAAAATATATGACTAGAGGGTAATAGAGTAGCATACTACTCTGTTACATTCACAACCCTCTCCATCACTATCTCAACCAGATCTGGGTTCAAATAGTAGTTAAAATGATATCAACCCCATCTCATCTCTCCCAGGTCGTTTCATCAGCTTCAATAAATAGTTCTGACCCCTAAGTATGTCATGAAGGAGCTGTGTTGTTGTTAGGGCCAGTTGTCATGGCCCATTCTAACATCTGCACCATGTAATGTCTAACCCACTCTAATAAACTCCCAAAATATGAATGCATCCTGCTGTATGTCACTTTACTTCCTTTGTGGTCAACTACATTGCACTTGAACTGTGCAGAATCACTGATCTACAAATCACCTTGCATCCCACATAACTACTCAGTAAGTGATCAATATTAGCAACTCTGCACCTCAACTTTAATAAAAATAAAATAAAAAGTTTAAGTATTCAACTAGAGAAGTCAAGAACAAATTCTTATTTCCAATGATGGCCAACCTTGCTCAAACACCCTCTGTCAGTTTAGTTTCAATAGAATCCATTTAACAAACAGCGAATAGCAGAGAGAGTGGTCCTTTATTACGGTCAAACGTTACCAGGCTAAGTGGTCATTAACATGACAGTTTAAGTTAAGGCATTGACATTTAACACGTAGAAAACATGTACACACAACAAAAAAACTGTGAAAATATGTGATGTTATCAATTAAAATTTTAAAAGCTGACCACACCACAGTGCAAAGTGAAACAAGCATGAATCATTGTGATCAGATAGTGGTAAAAAAATAAGTATACAACACTTGTAAAAATCTTAGGAAAAGTGGTGATAACAAATGTTGACACCACACACACACCCCCCAGGGGGTTAGAGGCGTGTGAGGTGGTTGGAGATGTGGTAAACATTGTTGTCTGGCAGGTGGAGAGAGTTCTTCCTATAGTACCGTTGTCTGTCTGTATAACGCCCGCCACGGTGGACCTCCAGGTATGGACCCCAACCCTCCACAGGAGAACACACAGCACACATACGCTGCAGACAGAGACACAATGCACTGTAATAGAGAGGATGCTTGGAGAGACAGGCAGAATCATATGACCCACTCTTCAGTGGGTCATATGGTTGAGTGTAGTCTGGCCCAGTAGTGGGAAGGTGAACGGAAAGGCTCTGGAGCAACGAACAGCCCTTGCTGTCTCTGCCTGGCCGGTTCCCCTCTTTCCACTGGGATTCTCTGCCTCTAACCCTATTACAGGGGCTGAGTCACTGGCTTACTGGGGCTCTTTCATACTGTCCCTGGGAGGGGTGCGTCACTTGAGTGGGTTGAGTCACAACCCTTTGGTTGTGCCGTGGTGGAGATCTTTGTGGGCTATACTCGGCCTTGTCTCGGGATGGTAAGTTGGTGGTTGAAGATATCCCTCTAGGGGTGTCGGGGCTGTGCTTTGGCAAAGTGGGTGGGGTTATATCCTTCCTGTTTGGCCCTGTCCGGGGGTGTCCTCGGATGGGGCCAGTGTCTCCTGACCCCTCCTGTCCCAGCCTCCAGTATTTATGCTGCAGTAGTTTGTGTCGGGGGGCTAGGGTCAGTTTGTTATATCTGGAGTACTTCTCCTGTCCTATTCGGTGTCCTGTGTGAATTTAAGTATGCTCTCTCTAATTCTCTCTTTCTTCTCTCTCTCTCTCTCTCTCTCTCTCTCTCTCTCTCTCTCTCAGAGGACCTGAGCCCTAGGACCATGCCTCAGGACTACCTGACATGATGACTCCTGGCTGTCCCCAGTCCACCTGGCTGTGCTGCTGCTCCAGTTTCAACTGTTCTGCCTTATCATTATTGGACTATGCTGGTCATTTATGAACATTTGAACATCTTGGCCATGCTCTGTTATAATTTCCACCCGGCACAGCCAGAAGAGGACTGGCCACCCCACATAGCCTGGGTCCTCTCTAGGTTTCTTCCTAGGTTTTGGCCTTTAGGGAGTTTTGCCTAGCCACCATGCTTCTACACCTGCGTTGCTTGCTGTTTGGGGTTTTAGGCTGGGTTCCTGTACAGCACTTTGAGATATCAGCTGATGTACGAAGGGCTATATAAATACATTTGATTTGATTAACACTAGAAATGCTAAAGAAGTAACATTGGCTGCATTTGATTCTTTTTTTATTACTCCACCATTTAAGTCAAGCCCCCCGCCGACCTTCATTTTTACTAAATAAGTCTATATTACACACTGGAGTTAGAATCTTAATATCGCAAACAGAACTGGAGTTATAACCAGTTTTAGAAGGGAATGTCATTTTTCTTATGGTTTTGCTGTAAGTTATGATGGGGAGAAAGGGTGCGTTGATGAGCGAGGGGAAGCGAATAATGCATAATGAACAACAGGGTGGGCCATTCTATTGCATTGGCATATTCTAATTATAATCTCAATGTGGTATGTACCTTATATCAGTCCACTGAATCCAAGCAGTCTTAGTCTACTCTGGTCTACTTGGAGTACACAGTGAGATCGTGTGTCATTTACAATAAGAAGACCAAGACGAATGGATGCACATGCTGTGTTAGAGCCGCTACAAGATCTGAATGAAAATGACTCGGATGGTGGGGAAGAAATGAATCATGACATATCTGATGCTGACCCTCAGCCTGAATCTACAACTCATAACATGCCACACACATGCTACTGTCTATTATCTATCCTTTTGCCTAGTCACTTTACCTCTACATATATGTACATAGCTAACTCAATTACCTCTGCACATCGACTTGGTACTGGTACTCCCTGTATACAGGGCATTAGGAAAGAATTCAGAACTCTTGACTTTTCACATTATTACGTTACAGCCTTCTAAAATGGAATTCGTTTTAATCCCACAATCTAAAACACAATACCCTGTAATCACTAGGAAAAACAAAAAACAGGTTCGTAGACATTTTTGCAAATGTATTAAAAATTTAAAATAAACAGAAATGTCACATTTACTTAAGTATTCAGACCATTTACGCAGTACTTAGTTGAAGCACCTTTGGCAGCAATTACAGCCTAGAGTCTTCTTGGGTATGACACTACAAGCTTGGCACACCTGTATTTGGGGAGTTTGGTTTGATATACTGCATGCATTTTGACCTGAACTTTCCAGGACCTGGGTTTGATACCTGGCTAAAACAAGGATTGACAATTCCAGGAGAAGTTCCAAACACTCTCAGAAGTCCTAAGCATCCACATCTCTGCCAGACACACCTACCTGCCACGGGTTTCCTTGGGCACAGATTATTTTCCAGATGGCGACGAGGGGTATCCAGATAAGACAGAAAGCGATCATACACCATCCCAGAGCCACACCCCACGCAGGGTACTGCACCGTACCGTAGGATGGCGGACGGAAAGTCAACAACGACCACACCAAGATCACCTACACAACACACACATGCATTAGAGAAGTGTGTATGCGTGCCAGAGAACAGGGGTTAAAGAAATGAGGACCCTGGAACAGAGAGCCAGGTAGGATAGAATCTAAGTTAAGAGAAAGACAGAGAGAGTACTCACAGTGATGACAGCAGGAGTGATGAAAAACCAGCATGCTCTCCACCACAGCCAGAAGAGAGAGCTCCTCGTCCCAATCATCATCTCTATGTCCTTAATGAAACGATTTCCTCCTTCAAACAAACACAGAATGTGCCATACTCTATAACATGTACTATACTGTATATAGATATAATATAACATGCAATATATACACTGATTATACAAAACATTGAGAACACCTGCTCTTTCCAATGACCAGGTTAAGCCAGGTGAAAACTATGATCCCTCACTGATGTCACTTCTTAAATCCACTTCAAAATCAGTATAGATGAAGGTGAAGAGACAGGATAAAGGATTTTTAAGCCTTGAGACATGATTGTGTATGTGTGCCATTAAGAGGGTGAATGGGCAAGACAAAATATTGAAATGCCTTTGAACGGGTTATGGAAGTAGGTGCCAGGTGCACCGGTTTGTGTCAATAACTGCAATGCTGCTGGGGTTTCATCCACCACCCAAAGGACATCCAGCCAACTTGACAACTGTGGGAGGCATTGCAATCAACATGGGCCAGCAGCCCTGTGGAACGCTTTCGGCACCTTGTTGAGTCCGTGCCCCAATGAATTGAGGCTGTTCTGAGGGGGAAAATAGGGGAGGGGGGCACCCTAAAATTTGGTATACTCAAGTGTATGTGCATTGTGATTGGACAAAAGCAATGACTATACAGCCCCTCCATAGCCTCTCTTGAAAAAGCCAAACCTTAACACAGGAAATCCTCTCAAATTTGTTGGAAAAAGCTGTTGCGCAACAACTCACTGCCTTCCTGAAGTCAAACAATGTATACAAAAATGTTCAGTCTGGTTTTAGACCCCATCATATCACTGAGACTGCACTTGTGAAGGTGGTAAATGACCTTTTAATGTCATCAGACCGAGGCTCTGCATCTGTCCTCGTGCTCCTAGACACCATCGATCACCACATTCTTTTGGAGATTGGAAACCCAAATTGGTCTACACGGACAAGTTCTGGCCTGGTTTAGATCTTATCTGTCGGAAAGATATCAGTTTGTCTCTGTGAATGGTTTGTTCTCTGACAAATCAACTGTAAATTTCGGTGTTCCTCAAGGTTCCGTTTTAGAACCACTATTGTTTTCACTATATATTTTACCTCTTGGGGATGTCATTCGAAAACATAATGTTAACTTTCACTGCTATGCGGATGACACACAGCTGTACATTTCAATAAAACATGGTGAAGCCCCAAAATTGCCCTCGCTAGAAGCCTGTGTTTCAGACATAAGGAAGTGGATGGCTGCAAACTTTCTACTTTTAAACTTGTACAAAACAGAGATGCTTGTTCTAGGTCCCAAGAAACAAAGAGATCTTCTGTTGAATCTGACAATTAATCTTGATGGTTGTACAGTCGTCTCAAATACAACTGTGAAGGACCTCGGCGTTAATCTGGACCCTGATCTCTCTTTTGACGAACATATCAAGACTTTTTCAAGGATAGCTTTTTTCCCTCTACGTAACATTGCAAAAATCAGAAACTTTCTGTCCAAAAATGATGCATAAAAATTAATCCATGTATTTATTAATTGTAGGTTAGACGACTGCAATGCTCTACTTTTGCGACTACCCGGATAAAGCACTAAATACACTTCAGTTAGTGCTAAATACGGCTGTTAGAATCCTGACGACAACCAAAACATTTGATCATATTACTCCAGTGCTAGCCTCCCTACACTGGCTTCCTGTTAAGGCAAGAGCTGATTTCAAGGTTTTACTGCTAACCTACAAAGCATTACATGGGCTTGCTCCCACCTATCTCTCTGATTTGGTCCTGCCGTACATACCTACACGTACGCTACGGTCACAAGACGCAGGCCTCCTAATTGTCCCTAGAATTTCTAAGCAAACAGCTGGAGGCAGGGCTTTCTCCCATAGAGCTCCATTTTTATGGAATGGTCTGCCTATCCATGCGAGAGACGCAGACTCGGTCTCAACCTTTAAGTCTTTACTGAAGACTCATCTCTTCAGTGAGTCATATGATTGAGTGTAGTCTGGCCCAGGAGTGTGAAGGTGAACGGAAAGGCTTTGGAGCAACGAACCGCCCTTGCTGTCTCTGCCTGGCCGGTTCCCCTCTTTCCACTGGGATTCTCTACCTCTAACCCTATTACCAGGGGCTGAGTCACTGGCTTACTGGTGCTCTTTCATGCCGTCCCTAGGAGGGGTGCGTCACTTGAGTTGGTTGAGTCACTGACGTGATCTTCCTGTCTGGGTTGGCGCCCCCCCCCCCCCCTTGGGTTGTGCCGTGGCGGAGATCTTTGTGGGCTATTCTCGGCCTTGTCTCAGGATGGTAAGTTGGTGGTTGAAGATATCCCTCTAGTGGTGTGGGGGCTGTGCTTTGGCAAAGTGGGTAGGGTTATATCCTTCCTGTTTGGCCCCGTCTGGGGGTATCATCGGATGGGGCCACAGTGCCTCCTGACCCCTCCCGTCTCAGCCTCCAGTATTTATGCTGCAGTAGTTTGTGTCGGGGGGCTAGGGTCAGTTTGTTATATCTCTCCAGACTTCTCCGGTCTTGTCCGGTGTCCTGTGTGAATTTAAGTATGCTCTCTCTAATTGTCTTTTTCTCTCGGAGGACCTGATTCCTAGGGCCATGCCTCAGGACTACTTGGCATGATGACTCCTTGCTGTCCCCAGTCCACCTGGCCGTGCTGCTGCTCCAGTTTCAACTGTTTTGCCTGCGGCTATGTAATGCTTACCTGTTCACCGGACGTCCTACCTGTCCCAGACCTGCTGTTTTCAACTCTCTGGAGACAGCAGGAGTGGTAGAGATACTCTTAATGATCGGCTATGAAATACAATTGACATTTACTCCTGAGGTGCTGACTTGCTGCACCCTCGACAACTACTGTGATTATTATTATTTGACCATGTTGGTCATTTATGAACATTTGAACATGTTGGCCATGTTCTGTTATAATCTCCACCCGGCACAGCCAGAAGAGGACTGGCCACCCCTCATAGCCTGGTTCCTCTCTAGGTTTCTTCCTAGGTTTTGTCCTTTCTAGGGAGTATTTCCTAGCCACCGTGCTCCTACACCTGTATTGCTTGCTGTTTGGGGTTTTAGGCTGGGTTTCTGCCCAGCACTTTGAGATATCAGCTGATGTACGAAGGGCTATATAAATACATTTGATAACATAAAAAAATCCTCTACATGTACCCATCACACAATATATTCTGTAGATGTAGCTATAACATGTAATATACTTCCATTTACCGTAGAAGTAGAACACCCCAACAAGCTCCAGCAGAGCAGCGATCAGTAGAACAAAGCCAGCACAGAACTGATCCATCAGAGTCACCCAATATATCCCTGCCTGGAGTGACAAACACACACACAGTAATCACACGCATTCACAATAAATTCATGTGAAAGAAATTGTGGTATCTAAGGACCTATTTTAGTTATGGTAACTAAGGACTTACCTGGGTTACGCACGGCAGGCCGAGCAGGAAAAGGATGGCACAGGTTCCCACAGAGATGATAGAGCGTTTTGATTTGAACCTATCAGGGAAGGCATCCTGTAGGCAGGTGGAGATGACCTCTGAGGGAACACGGCAAGAGTCAGAGGTCACTGTCCAGGTCTAGTTAGTAGTGTGTGTGTGTGCAAACACACACACACACACACACACACACACACACACACACACACACACGGAAAGTATTCAGACCCCTTCACGATTTCACGTTACAGCCTTATTCTAAAATGTATCAAAACTTTTTTCCCCATCAATCTACACAATACCCCATAATGACAAAGCACAAACAGTTTATTTTAACACATTTATAAACTGATATAACCTGAAATATCATATATTCATATGAATTCAGACCCTTTACTCAGTACTTCGTTGAAGCACCGTTGGCAGCGATTACAGCCTTGAGTCTTCTTGACTATGACGCTACAGGCTTGGCACACCTGTATTTCGAGAGTTTCTCCCATTCTTCTCAAGCTCGGTCAGGTTGGATGGGGAGCGTCACTGCGCAGCTATTTTCTGGTCTCTCCAGAGATTGGGTTCAAGTCCAGGGTCTGGCTGGGACACTCAAGGACATTCAGAGACTTGTCCCGAAGCCACTCCCGCGTTGTCTTGGCTGTGTGATTAGGGTTGTTCTGTTGGAAAGTGAACCTTCTACCCATTCTGAAGTCCTGAGCAGGTTTTCAGCAAGGATGTCTGCACTTTCCAGTGTTTATCTTTCCCTCGATCCTGACTAGTCTCCCAGTCCTATTGCGGAGAAAATACAAATAAAAATTCACACAGCGTGATGCTGCCAGATTTCCTCCAGACGTGACATTTGGCATTCAGGTCAAAGAGTTCAATCTTGGTTTCATCAGACCAAGGAATCTTGTTTCTCATGGTCTGAAAGTCCTTTAGGTGCCTTTTGGCTAATTACAAGCGAGCTGTCATGCGCCTTTCACTGAGGAGTGGCTTCCGTCTGGCCACTCTACCATAAAAGGCCTGATTGGTGGAGTGCTTTAGAGATGTTGTCATTCTGGAAGTTTCTCCCATCTCCACAGATGAACTCTGGAGCTCTGTCTGAGTGACCATTGGGTTGTTGGTCACCTCCAAGGCCCTTCTCCCCCGACTGCTCAAAGTTTCCGTGCGGCCAGGTCTGGGAAGACTCTTGGTGGTTCCAAACTTCTTCCGCTTAAGAATCATAGAGGCCACTGTGTTGTTGGGGACCTTCAATGCTGCAAGAACATTTTGGTACCCTTCCCCAGATCTGTGCCCCGACACAATCCTGTCTCAGATCTCTACAGACAATTTCTTCAACCTCATGGCTTGGTTTTTGCTCTGACATGCACTGTGTAACGGATATCGTCCTCTTCGTCTGAGGAGGAGTAAGGATCAGACCAAAGCGCAGCGTGGTAAGTGTTCATGATGATTTTAATAAAAGAAAGCACTGAGCACTGAATCAAAACAATAAACGATGACGTGAATATACCAAAACCGAAACAGTACCGTGTGACCAAACACTCACACGGAAACAAACACCCACAACCCAACAGTGAAACCCAGGCTACCTAAGTATGATTCTCAATCAGAGACAACTAACGACACCTGCCATACTAGGCCGAAAACAAAAACCAACATAGAAAAACAAACAGACTGCCCACCCCAACTCACGCCCTGACCATACTAAAACAAAGAATAAAATAACAGAACTATGGTCTGAACGTGACACACTGTCAACTGTGGGACCTTAACAGATGTGTGCGCCTTTCCAAATCATGTCCAATCAATTGAATTTACCACAGGTGTACTCCAAATCAAGTTGTGGAACCGTCAAGGATGATCAATGGAAACAGGATGTGCCTGAGCTCAATTTCAAGTATCACCTGAACAGAGCAATGTACAGAAAGAGATCCTTGATGAGAACCTGCTCTAGAGTGATCAGGACTTCAGATTGGGGCGAAGTTACACCTTCCAACAGAACAACGACCTTAAGCACACAGCCAAGACAAAGCAGGAGTGGCTTTGGCACAAGTCTCTGAATATTCTTGAGTGGCTCAGCCAGAGCCCGGACTTGAACACGATGGAACATCTCTGGAGAGACCTGAAAATATCTGTGCAGCAATACTCCCCATCCAACCTGACAGAGCTTGAAAGGATCTGCAGAGTAGAATGGGAGAAACTCGCCAAATACAGGTGTGCCAAGCTTATAGCATTATACTCAAAGAATACTTGAGGCTGTATTCACTGCCAAAGGTGCTTCAACAAAGTACTGAGTAAAGAGTAATTACACTACCAGTCAAAAGTTTGGACACTCACTCAAGGGCTTCTTTATTTTTGATTACTTTTTACATTGTAAAATACATCAAACCTAAGAAATATGGAATCATGTAGTAACCAACCAAATAGTGTTAAACAAATCAAAATATATTTCGCACTTGAGATTCTTCAAAGTATCCACCCTTGCACACTCTTGGCATTCTCTCAACCAGCTTCATGAGGTAGTCACCTGGAATACATTTCAATTAACAGGTGTGCCTTGTTAAAAGTGAATTTGTTTAAATTATTTCCTTCTTAATGCATTTGAGCCAAGCAGTTGTGTTGTGACAAGGTAGGGGTGGTTTACAGAAGATAGCCCTATTTGGTAAAATACCAAGTCCATATCATGGAAAGAACAGCTCAAATAAGCAAAGAGAAACAGTCTACCATAACTTTAGCACATGATGGTCAGTCAATCCGGAAAAGTAAGAACTTTGAAAGTTTCTTCAAGTGTAGTCGCAAAAACCATCAAGCGCTATGATGAAACTGGCTCATGAGGACAGCCCCAGGAAAGGAAGACCCAGAGATACCTCTGCTGCAGAGGATAGCTTCATTAGTAACCAGCCCAAATAAATGCTATTCAGAGGAGACTGTGTGAATCAGGCCTTCATGGTTGAATTGCTGCAAAGAAACCACTACTAAAAGAACACCAATAAGAAGAGGGAGGAGCTTGGGCCAAGAAATATGAGCGGTGGTGTGATACTGCTTTGCTGGTGACACCGATTTATTTAGAATTCAAGGCACACTTAACCAGCATGGCTGCATGGTTTGCGCTTAGTGGTACTATCATTTGTTTTTCAACAGGACAATGACCCAACACACCTCCAGGCTGTGTAAGGGCTATTTGACCAAGAAGGAGAGTGATGGAGTGCTGCATCAGATTACCTGGCCTCCACATTCCCCCGACCTCAACCCAATTGAGATGGTTTGGGATGAGTTGGACCGCAGAGTGAAGGAAAAGCAGCCAACAAGAGCTCAGCAAATGTGGGAACTCCTTCAAGACTGATGGGAAAGCATTCCAGGTGATAACCTCCTGAAGCTGGTTGAGAGAATGTCAAGAGTGTGCAAAGCTGTCATGAATGCAAAGGGTGGCTACTTTGAAATATCTCAAATATTTTTTTTTGTTGAACACTTTTTTGGTTACACGATTCCATGTGTTATTTCATAGTTTTGATGTCTTCACTATTATTCTACAATGTAGAATAAAGAAAAACCCTGGAATGAGTAGGTGTCCAAACTATTTGTTGTTTAAATACTTATTTTTCTGTGCATTTTAGTATTTTGTACACCAACGTCAAACAGCTGAAAATACAATATTTTTTGTTATGGAAAATATATTTCACAGCGTTTTAGATGCTACAATGACTCTCTACACTATACTTGCTTGTTTTGTCACAAACTGAAATTAGGTGAACTATTCGAATTTTAGCAGTCAGGAAGTGGCAGAGCAATTTCTGCATAATGCATCTTTAAATGCATGGGAGTGTATGAGTATTTTCAAAAACTTTCCAAGTGTATTTCCAAATACATTCCAATATTCAACTACTGGTCTTTTCAAATAAAAAAAATATCTAAATACTTACTTACAAATGTTTTTGAAAGTAATTGAAATACCCCAAATAGTTGGCAGTAAGTGAAATACCCTGGCGTGTGTGTCCCATGTGCATGGGTGTGTGTGTGTCTGACTGACCTATGCCAGCGAACTGTGAGTCCAGTCCAAGGGTGAGCAGCATGAAGAAGAAGAGGATGGACCAAAGAGGAGAAATTGGCAGCTTGGACAGGGCATCAGGGTACGCAATAAATGCTAGGCCAAAACCTACACGCATGCACACGCGCACACTTTGTTAGTGTTTGTTAAGTGGCTATTGTGTCAGTAAGGTAAAGCTAAACACAGTACAGTGGTGTACTACTCACCTGCCTGGGCCACCTCGGATACAGGCTTTCCATAGACATGAGCCATGTGACCTAAGATGGAGAAGATGGCGAAGCCTGCAAACACACTGGTACCTATAGAGTGACATTAAACAGGAAAGGAAAAACGATGTACTGGAACAGAATGAAACCTTGAAAGTTCTTCTTTATGATGCCATTAGCATCCATCTGGTGCGTGTGTGGTGTTTGAGTCATACCACAGTTGGTGAGGCAGACGGTCAGTGCGTCCTTGAACACATTGTTGTGGAACTTGTTATATGAAGACAGGGCCGTGACACCACCCCACGCTACTGACAGAGAATAGAAGATCTGTGTGGCTGCATCTCTCCACACCTGCCAGAAAGACCTACTATTTAGTTACTTCAGTCAAGCATGTGTATTTTGAGTTGACAGGTAAGAGGTTAGGCTCTAACCTCTGCCTCGCCCAGTTTTGTGAGGTTGGACTGGGAGCCAATGTAGAACTCGATCCCGTCTCTGGCGCCCTCTAGTGTAACTCCCCGGATCAGAAGAATCAGCAACACCACATAGGGAAACGTAGCGGTGAAATACACCACCTGGGGACAGACACACACAAAAATATTAGAGGGACACATGCACATCCGAAAGACAAACATTAGAAAGACAGGACCAACTCACACACTAGTGGGGAGCAGGTCAGCTCTTTGTTCGCCCGCAATTGCTAATAACCCATCGACAACCACCCAACTATATGTAATAAGTTTAAATCGGAGGCCCGCACCCGACCCTAACCCTCTAATATAGAAAATGTTGTAGGTTACCGTTAGGTTTTTTTTTTTTTTAGTACTAAGTTTGCCTGATTTCAGATATGTTTTTGCTTGTAACTTCTAATGTTTTGGTAGGCTATTTGTAAGTCAACTTGTCTATAATTAGATACGTGCAGCATCTCTTCTGTCATTGTTGCCCAAGACTAAATAAACCCTTGCTTACCAGAATCTAGTTGACATCGATAAAGTTCTCAGTCATCTCTGATACTTCCATTGCACAAAGATGTTTAGGGACTGGCAAGAAAATGAAATAACTAAAACTTAAAAGATGTGTAAAATGTCCAAATAATATCAGTTTGACCAGTTGTAAGGAAATAGAAAGCTGTGAAAACAACCCAACATGTTTCTCATAAGACTTCAGTTCAGCTTGGATGCATATTTTGTGGTTGAAATAGTATCATCTTTTATGATGCTGATAAAGATAGCACCGCGACAAACTGTATCTAACTGCAGATTTGCATTCTCTCAAGAAGCTGAAAGAAAGAAATCATATTTCTCCACTCCTGTGAGTAAAAATGTTGCCTACATTTGCTGTACCATTTTACTGCAAGAAACACTTCAATTCTGCAGGTGTTAATATTCAGGCTAAGTGAGAGGTTATAGACCTACAATCAGTGTCCAGATTTCAGTTTCCATTTAACCCATCAACAGTAGGCTACAATTCCCTTGATGTGCCATAGGCCTATTTGAAGTCCCCGTCTTGTGACTGTGAGGCACTGTACACATTTGACAACCACACATAACATAGCCAGCACTGCTATCATCCTCTTTGACCACTTCAAATATAACTTTTCTGGCCCTCCCTTGTCTTTATTTTCAATTCTCCATTTCGCAGCTTTTCTCTAAACTCAGGCATGGTCCTTTTTCCCCTCCGTGGATCGACGTTAACTTGTCCTGCCCGTTCCAAATGCATTTGGCGACTGGTATGTAAACTACTTGGTGCACGTACAGTTAGGCCCTAAAGCTTGTGCACTAATGCCAGCTAGCCTAAAATAATGAAAGGTATCATTTTCCCTTTATACAATATTTCATGACCCTAAACCTGCCCGCCTCGTGGATATAACTGCGGCGATTGTGGGTTATGGGTCAACCCGCACATCACTATCACACACACAAACAGGAAATGGGTCATACAGACTTTTCCTGAGGACTTGATGCCTTTGTAAAGGGCAGCAGCGATGAGCAGCCATCCCAGTAGCAGACAGAGAGCCAGATGCCAGACCACCGGACCGGTCTCATCCAGACCACTCGACCTTTGTAAGGCCACCAGGCTGGGGATAGACAAAGAGATTGTCTGACTGTAAGGTGGTCAATCTTACAGACAGGATCAGTTTCAACATAGCATTATAGAGACAACCTGGCATTCAACACAACCTGTGTGACCTCTGAAGTATTTTCAACTTAGTGAAATTGAATCAAGTGTGTGTGTGTTACTCACTCCCAATACTGTTCGCTGGGGCTCTGTACTGGGATGCTGATGATGTTTTCCTTTGGGCAAGTCTCATTCTCCCACAGCGTCATGTTGGCTACAATTACTGGTTCACTCCAGTTGGCAGCTAGGGTATTGTTGCACACTTCTGTAGAGGTCAGAAGCCATTGTCAGAGTGGTAAAGTTACATGGCACTCTGTTCAGGTTCACCTAGGTCATGTTCATTAAAGCATATCATGGAAAACATTAATGTCAGGTAATGGAAAATATTGGTCAAGGTTATTTTGTTTGGAGCCTAATTAACATGATAGAAGAATAAAAGCTGCACAACAGGGAAACTTCACTACATCTTTAGATGTGACACTACATTATAAAACAGGTACCTCTAGGTGTGAGGCTACAGTTGCTGTTGGACCAGTAGAAACAGTCACTCCATGGCAGAGGGGACTGGAATGAGGCAAACATGTAGTAGAGACTGTAGGCAATGATGACGTTGTAGTAGATACCTACTAACGTACTGACCAAAACCATAGCTACACCCACACCTGGAGAGGATAGGGAAAGGGAGAGTGAGGAGAGAGAGCAGGAATTGAGTTAGACGTAAATCAAGGCGGATTCTTCAATATTTGAATTTCAATTCACTTCCTGAATAGATTGAAGCGTCACCATCCCTGATAGCAGTGACTTTATTGACAAGTTCTGTGAAGTTCCATCTTTATCACATACTGATTCAGCCGAAGGCAAACAGCCAGAACCAGTGCTTCCTGGTATACTGGTCAACCGGTCACATAGTAGTTCCTCATCTTGAGATTTATCTAATCAAGGAAGTCCCATTGAGGAAAACATTCTATTTTCCAAGGAAGACGTAACAGAGAACACATGATATGTGAGACATTCTATGATAGGATGTATCTGCCAAAGCATGTGAAAGAATAACTACAGTGGCAATGTACAAAAATTACACTGACCACAAATACACAATTCGAAAGATTTTACTGAGTTACAGTTCATATAATAAACTCAGTCACTTTAAATAAATCCATTAGGCCCTAATCTATGGATTTCACATGACAGAGAAAACAAATATGCATCTGGTGGTCACAGATCCCTTAAAAAAAGGGTCAGTATCTGGTATCTGGTGTGACCACCATTTGCCTCATGCAGTGCGACACATCTCCTTTGTATAAAGTTCAGGCTGTTGATTGTGGCCTGTGGAATATTGTCCCACTCCTCTTCAATGGCTGTGCAAAGTTCCTGGAAATTGGCGGGTACTGGAACACGCTGTCGTACATGTTTGGGATGCTCTGGGTCGACGTGATCAAGGGGTAATTTCATTTTCATCTGTGTACATTCAAATTGCCATTAATAAAATGCAATTGTGTTCGTTGCCCGTAGCTTATGCCTGTCACCACACAACACTCATCAAATCAAATTGATTTATAAAGCACTTCATACATCAGCTGGTATCTCAAAATGCTGTACAGAAACCCAGCCTAAAACCCCAAACAGCAAGCAATGCAGGTGTAGAAGCACTCATCACCATGTGCCCGGTACAGTTGAAACAGGGAATCATTTGTGAAGAGCACACTTTTCTAGCGTGCAAGTTGCCATCGAAGATGAGCATTTGCCCACTGAAGTCGGGTAAAACGCCAAAAAGCAGTCAAGTCAACGAGCAAGCTGATGAGCTTCCATGACACGGTTTAACAGTTTGTGCTGAAATACTTCACTTGTGCAAACCCACAGTTTCATCAGCTGTATGGGTGGAAGTGGAAAAGCTGGATGTGGAGGTCCTGGGCTGGCGTGGTTGCAGGTGGTGTGCGGTTTTGAGGCCGGTTGGACGTACTGCCAGTTCTGGTGGGCATTCCTGCAGTCAGCATGCCAATTGAACACTCCCTCAAAATATGTGGCATTGTGTTATGTGACAAAACATTTGTGACTTTTTGTCCCCAGTTCACCTGTGTAATGATCTACCACACTTATCAGGTGGATGGATTATCTTGCCAATGAGAAATTATCACTAATGAGGATGTAAAAAAATTTGTGCTAAACATAATAACAAAATGTGCTTATGGGCAATTTCTACAATTTCTTTTTTATTTCAGCTCACAAACAAGTATTACTAAGAAATTGCTTACATGCACATCCGAGAGCAATTTTTCTTAATCCTGGTTCCGGGGATCCAAAAGGGGTGCACATTTGCTCTAGCGCTACACACCGGATTCAAATAAACAACACATGTGAATCAGGTGCGTTACGTAGTGCTCGGGGTAAAAACAACAACCAGGATTTGGAAACACTACCCATGACAGTTTTATAACTAACCAATAGCAGTAGAGAAGGACGTTGTCCAATATGCACCATGAATGTGTTCTGTGTTTTGGCACATTCAGCAGCTAGAGGCCAGTCTGACAGAGTGATACAGTAACCCATTGGGCTTGGTAGGGTTATAGGTTAGGGGCTGGGTACATACAGTAAATGGGCTAGCAGCCTTATAGGGTTAGCCCTGGGTCTAGACTGATAGTTCCTCCAGCTCATACATAGAGTTTAGATTCAGGTCATATGGTTAACCATTAATACACTGCTCAAACAAACTTGATACAATTTTCCTAAAAGGTCAATAAAGCTGATCCCGTGGTGTAATGGGCTGTCTGCTCACACAACATTCAAACAGAGAGTAGTAGCAAACACTCCCCAAAAGGTCTGAGTGGTGAAGAGAATGGATGAGTTCCTAGAAGTGGAAAAAAAAGTGATACAGCTGGTCCCAATCCACTCCTTAACCATTCCCTTTGGCCCTTTACCCTTCAATGTCTGCAGATCTGAAGAGTCTGGCTAGGTATAAGCAGTGTAGTGGTGAAGGTTCCAAAAACATAACTTATACCTTACATACTGTATCTGCAAACATCGAAGGGTTGAGACCAAGAGTAATGGTAGACATTGAATTGGGACCGGTTGGGCTTAGGTGGTAAATTAGGGGTACAAGGCTTAGTCTTACCCTGAAATATGGGCAGAGCCCGCCACACATTGACAGGGCCTTGGCTGCAGAACTGACCAAAGGAACTCTCCAGGAAGAACAGAGGTATACCAGCAACAGCCAGCATGATGACATACGGGATGAGGAAAGCACCTAGAGACAGAGAGGACAGAAAACTTGACACTAATAACAAATGCAGGAATATGAGGTAGCCAGTGGATGGTGGAAGCGTATATGGGCTTAACTACAATAATCTGAAATGAATCTTTAAGAATGTTCTGCCATGGTCTAGTTTATAAGTTATTATAGGGTAGGATTCCCAAATAGGCGGCCTACGGGACAGAGTTGGCCAGTAGGTGATTTTATTAGGCCCCCCAAGTTGACACTTATAATTATTTTGGGACATAAGACTAAAATCACCAGGAAATAAGCTTCAAGTGATTTTAATTTAGGAAATCTGTTGCCATGTAAACCCACACATAAATAGAGGCATGTGAGCTTATCAAGGTTTTAAATGATTCCGTTTTTTGTCAAATATGTGATCGGTTAGTTTTTTTGTGGTCAATTTGCAATGTTGAAATTTAAACTCAGCAAAAGAAACGTCCATTTTCAGGACCCCGTCTATCAAAAATAATTAGTAAAAATCCAAATAACTTCACATATCTTCAGTAAGTGGTTTAAAACACTGTTTCCAATGCTTGTTCAATGAATTAATGAACATGCACCTGTGGAACAGTCGTGAAGACACTAACAGCTTCCAGACGGTAGTCAATTAAGGTCAGTTATGAAAACGTAGGACCCCAAAGAGGCCTTTCTATTGACTCTGAAAAATACCAAAAGAATGATGCCCAGGGTCCCTGCTTATCTCAGTGAACTTGCCTTAGGCATGCTGCAAGGAGGCATGAGGACTGCAAATGTGGTCAGGGCAATAAATTGCAATGTCCATACTGTGAGACGCCCAAGACAGCACTACGGGGAGACAGGACGGAGAGCTGATCGTCCTTGCAATGGCAGACCACGTGTAACAACACCTGCACAGGATCGGTACATCCGAACATCACACCTGCGGGACAGGTACAGCATGGCAACAACAACAGTCTGAGTTACACCAGGAACGCACAATCCCTCCATCAGTGCTCAGACTGTCCGTAATAGGCTGAGAGAGGCTAAACTGAGGGCTTGTAGGCCTGTTGTAAGGCAGGTCCTCACCAGACATCACCGGCAACAACGTCGCCATTGGGCACAAACCCACCCTCGCTGGACCAGACAGGACTGGCAAAAGTGCTCGTCACTGACGAGTCGTGGTTTTGTCTCAAGAGGGGGAATGGTCGGATTAACGTTTATCGTCAAAGGAATGAGCATTACGCCAAGGCCTGTACTCTGTAGCGGGATCAATTTGGAGGTGGAGGGTCCGTCATGGTCTGGGGCAGTGTGTCGCATCATCGGACTGAGCTTGTCGTCATTGCAGGCAATCTCAATGCTGTGCATTACAAGGAAGACATCCTCCCCCCTCATGTGGTACCCTCCTGCAGGTTCATCCTGACATGACCCTCCAGCATGACAATGGCACCAGCCATACTGCTTGTTCTGTGCGTGATTTCCTGCAAGACAGGAATGTCAGTGTTCTGCCATGGCCAGCAAAGACCCTGGATCTCAATCCCATTGAGCACGTTTGGAACCTGTTGGATTGAAGGGTGAGGGCTAGGGCCATTCCCCCCAGAAATGTCCGGGAACTTGCAGGTGCCTTGGTGGAAGAGTGGGGTACCATCTCACAGCAAGAACTGGCAAATCTGGTGCAGTCCATGAGGAGGAGATGCACTGCAGTACCTAATGGAGCTGGTGGCCACACCAGATACTGACTTTTACTTTTGATTTTGACCCCCCTTTGTTCAGGGTCACATTATAGGGTATTGAGTTACTATTGAACAGGTGTGTCATTAGTGCACTAAGCAAGCTTAGGTGTGTGTGTCAGTGGAGGCTCCTTCTCAGATGAAGGGGAGGACCATCCTACTCAGTGAATTTCAGAAAAACCTAATGTCAACATAAGATAAAACTATACTAAATATATTAATTTTACCAAAATTATTCAAACACTGTTTTGCAATGAGGGTCTACAGTAGCCTCAACAGCACCTTCTAGGGTAGAATAATAATAGTGTAGGTGGAGGAAAAATATATTTTCCATCCTCCTCTTGGTACATTGACTTCAATACAAAACCTAGGAGGCTCACGGTTCTCACCCACTTCCATAGACGTACACAGTAATTATGACGATTTCCGGTGAGCTCTTGCAGCATGAATTGACATGTCCATCCAATCAAATGATCAGATAATTAATCTGGTACTGAAACCAGAAGCTACAGCTAGCTAGCACAGCCGTGCATCAAGTGTGGTGTGTTGTTGACTCAGAAAGACAATATTTAACAGTTTTAAACGAATTGTTTTCTTAAATTAAGGATAAGCAGTTCATTACCTTTCACTCACTTAGCTAGCTAAGGCAGCTAATATAGCCTACTCAACAACCTGACTCAAACAGCGAGGAATGCCATTTATGTTAGCTAGCTGGCTAAGGCAATCCAACACTGCAACTCTTCCAAGTCAAGGTAAGCTTTCGGTTTTAGTAATGTACTGCCGCCGGTGCCTGCCAGTCTAACTGCTAGCTGTACACATAGATTGGATTGTGGGTTTACTAATGCGTTAGTTCTAGTAGGCCTAGATATGTTGACTATGACAATAGCAAATATGGTATGTTTACATGCACACTAATAATTTCATATTAAACTGGTTATGGCACTAGGGAGATTATGCAATTAAAAGATTTTAAAAGGCATTCCAGCAGTGTATTTGTTCTGTGCCTGTGCTTGCACCTGCCAAGCGAGCCTCCCTCTTTAGGGCGAGTGAAGTGTGTTGGGCGCAACAATGTACAATACTGTTCAAAAGTTTGGGGTCACTTAGAAATGTCCTTGTTTTTGAAAGAAAAGCTCATTTCTTTTGTCCATTAAAATAACATCAAATTGATCAGAAATAAAGTGTAGACATTGTTAATGTTGTAAATGACTATTGTAGCTGGAAACGGCAGATTTTTTATGGAATATCTACATAGGCCCATTATGAGCAACCATCGCTCCTATGTTCCAATGGCACATTGTTTTAACTTATCCAAATGTATCATTTTAAAAGGCTAATTAGTCATTAGAAAATACTTTTGCAATTATGTTAGCACAGCTGAACTTCTTTAGTGCTGACTAAAAAAGCAATTAAACTGGCCTTCTTTAGACTCGTTGAGAATCTGGAGCATCAGCATTTGTGGGTTCAATTACAGGCTCAAAATGTCCAGAAACAAATAACTTTCTTCTGAAACTCAGTCTGTTCTTGTTCTGAGAAATGAAGGCTATTCCATGCAAGAAATATCCAAGAAACTAAAGATCTGGTATAACGCTGTGTACTACACCCTTCACAGAACAGCGCAAACTGGCTATAACCAGAATAGAAAGAGTGGGAGGCCCTGGTGCACAACTGAGCAAAAGGACAAGTACATTAGTGTTTAGAGAAACAGATGCCTCACAAGTCTTCAACTGGCCCATTCATTAAATAGTACCTGCAAATCAAATCAAATTTTATTGGTCACATACACATCGTTAGCAGATGTTAATGCAAGTGTAGCGAAATGCTTCTGCATCTAGTTCCGACCATGCAGTAATATCTAACAAGTAATCTAACAATTTCACAACAACTACCTTATACACACAAGTGTAAAGGAATGAATGAGAATATGTACATTTAAATACATGGGTGAGCGATGGCCAAACGGCAAGATGCAGTAGATGGTATAGAATACAGTATATACATATGAGATGAGTAATATAAGCATTATATAAAGTGGCATTGTTTAAAGTGACTAGTGAGACATTTATTACATCCAATTGTTATTATTAAAGTGGCTAGAGATTTGAGTCAATATGTTGGCAGCAGCCACTCAATGTTAGTGATGGCTGTTTAACAGTCTGATGGCCTTGAGATATAAGCTGTTTTTCAGTCTCTCAGTCCCAGCTTTGATGCACCTTCTCCACTACTGTCCACTACTGTCCAATCGATGTGGATAGGGGGGTGCTCCCTCTGCTGTTTCCTGAAGTCCAAAATCATCTCCTTTGTTTTGTTGATGTTGAGTGTGAGGTTATTGTCCTGACACCACACTGCGAGGGCCCTCACCTCCCTGTAGGCTGTCTCGTCGTTGTTGGTAATCAAGCCTACCACTGTAGTGTCGTCTGCAAACTTGATGATTGAGTTGGAGGCCACGCAGTCATGGGTGAACAGGGAGTACAGGAGAGGGCTGAGAACGTAGTCTTGTGGTGCCCCAATGTTGAGAATCAGCGGGGTGGAGATGTTACCTACCCTCACCACCTGGAGGCGGCCCGTCAGAATTTCCAGGACTCAGTTGCACAGGGCGGGGTCGAGACCCAGGGTCTCGAGCTTAATGACGAGTTTGGGGGGTCCTATGATGTTAAATGCTGCGCTGTAGTCGATGAACAGCATTCTTATATAGGTATTCCTCTTGTCCAGATTGGTTAGGGCAGTGTGCAGTGTGATTGCGATTGCATCGTCTGTGGACCTATTGGGGAGATAAGCAAATTGGAGTGGATCTAGGGTGTCAGGTAGGGTGGAGGTGATATGGTCCTTGACTAGTCTCTCAAAGCACTTCATGATGACGGAAGTGAGTGCTACGGGGCGATAGTCATTTAGCTCAGTTACCTTAGTTTTCTTGGGAACGGGAACAATGGTGGCCCTCTTGAAGCATGTGGGAACAGCAGACTAGGATAGGGATTGATTGAATATGTCCGTAAACACACCAGCCAGCTGGTCTGCGCATGCTCTGAGGACACGTCTGGGCCGGTAAACACGTTTAAATGTTTTACTCACGTTGGCTGCGGTGAAGGAGAGCCTGCAGGTTTTGGTAGCGGGCCATGTCGGTGGCACTGTATTGTCCTCAAAGCGAGAAAAGATTTTGTTTAGTTTGCCTGGGAGCAAGACATCGGGGTCCGCGATGGGGCTGGTTATCTTTTTGTAGTCTGTGATTGACTGTAGACCCTGCCATATACCTCTCGTGTCTGAGCCGTTGAATTGCGACTCTACTTTGTCTCCATGCTGACGCTTAGCTTGTTTGATTGCCTTGGAGGGAATAGCTAAACTGTTTGTATTTGGTCATGTTTCCGGCCACCTTGCCCTGATTAAAAGCAGTGGTTCGCGCTTTCAGTATCGCTTGAATGCTGCCATCAATCCACGGTTTCTGGTTGGGGAAGGTTTTAATTGTCCCCGTGGGTACAACATCACCGATGCACTTGCTAATAAACTCGCTCACCAAAACAGCATATACATCAATGTTGTTCGACGCTATCCGGAATATATCCCAGTCCACGTGATCAAAGCAATCTTGAAGCATGGAATCAGATTGGTGGGACCAGCGTTGAACAGACCTGAGCACGGGCGTTTCCTGTTTAAGTTTCTGTCTATAGGCTGGGAGCAACAAAATGGAGTCGTGGTCAGATTTGCCGAAAGGAGGGCGAGGGAGGGCCTTGTATGCATCACGGAAGTTAGAGTAACAATGATCCAGAATTAGTCCAGCCCGGGTCGCGTATTTGATATGCTGATAAAAATTTAGGGAGCCTTATTTTGATCCATTGTCCTGGGTGGTGGACCAAACAGAGGATCCGCTTCGGGAAAGTCGTGTTCCTGTCTCAACATCAACAGTAAAGAGGCAACTCCGGGATGCTGGCTCTCTAGGTAGAGTTGCAAAAGAAAAAGCCATATCTCAGACTGGCCAATAAAAATAAAAGATTAAGATGGGCAAAAGAACACAGACACTGGACAGAGGGAACTCTGCCTAGAAGGTCAGCATCCCAGAGTCGCCTCTTCACTGTTCTGGTTAGGGCCAGTTTGCTTTGTTCTGTGAAGGGAGTAGTTCACAGCACTGTACCAGATCTTCTGTTTCTTGACAATTTCTCACATGGAATAGCCTTCATATCTCAGAACAAGAATAGACTGAGTTTCAGAAGAAAGTTCTTTGTTTCTAGCCATTTTGAGCCTGTAATCGATCCCACAAGTGCTGATGCTCCAGCTACTCAAGCAGTCCAAAGAAGGCCAGTTTTATTCCTTCTTTAAATCAGAACAGGTTTTCAGCTGTGCAAACATAATTGCAAAATAGTTTCCTAATGATCAATTAGCCTTTTAAATTGCTAACTTTGATTAGCTAACACATTATGCCATTGGAACACAGGAGTGATGACTATCCACAATAGTCGCATTATTGTATGCATGTAACCGCACTCGATGTAGGCTGTGCAGTGGTTAGCAGTTAGGGTATGAAGGTTTGACTTAGATATGTTTTTTTCACCTGGTCACAGACAGCTGTTGTGTTGTACACTTAACACCAAGCAAAGGGAAAAGGTGAGAGGAGAGAGAGCGGAGATCCGAGAAGGAATTATTCAACAAGCAAAGTGATGATGCTGTATGTGCCTGCTATGAAGGTGAACAGGTGATCAGGGGTGGATTCATTTCACCCATTCTGTTGCAAAACATTTCTTAAACAGAAGGAAACGGAACAAAACGGGATGAAACTATCAGAATTTGTCCAATAGAAACTCTACTTTTAGATGTTCCGTGTTGCCACTGTTTGGACTAGTGACTACAGCCTAGATCAGCTAGATGATGGCAAGAGTGTGCAAGGCGGTATTGAATGTGTCACCATCCGTCACCTTGATTACTCCAATTTGTCTCTCAACCTGTGTAACTACGTTATAAACTTTCATTCGTAGGCTAGGTTGTAGCAACCTCATGATGGGTATTGGGCAAATTAGAGTATCATATAATAGACTAAACATTGAGCTGGGTGAATGGAGTATGAATGACAGTCATCCAATAGGCTGTAATAGAAATTAGGCCATGCTCAAAAGTAATCATCCCTAAACTTAAACTGCACCGAGAGCCACTGTGTGTGTGTGTGTGTGTGTGTGTGTGTGTGTGTGTGTGTGTGTGTGTGTGTGTGTGTGTGTGTGTGTGTGTGTGTGTGTGTGTGTGTGTGTGTGTGTGTGTGTGTGTGTGTGCACACAGGTGTCCCCACTTACCTCCTCCATTCTTATAGGCCAGGTAGGGGAACCTCCATACATTCCCCAGACCCACAGCATAGCCAATCATAGACAACATGTACTCCCTCTTATTGGTCCAGTTCCCCCGGTCAATATTCTCATCATTGCTGTCCACATGGGAGTCCTGCTGCTGCTTCTCATGGTCATCCTTAACCTGTATCACAGACAGATAACGCAAGCACGCACATAGTAAGTGAGGGCATATTTCATAAAGCTTAGAAGGCAATGTCAAGCCATTGTTACACACTGGAATTGGTTTTTATTCATTTACAGTGAATAGCATCCCAACCGTGGCAGAGAAGAAGGCTATACAGTTAAATTCTCCATTCCAGATGAATTACAATTCTACATGTTTGTTATTTGGTCCGCGCAAATAATATCATATTTACCCATTAATCGCTTCATACATTTTAAGCGTTTATCTTTATAAGTAGGCTAATCTCCCCAATTAAATAAATAAAAAGACAGTCGTCAGAATGAAGTTGCTTTGGTCAAAATATCGTTCCTCCCGCCAACAACCATGACTTAATTAACTTACACCAAGACAGTTGCATATCATCCTACCGTGTCAGTGGCCGCGGGGTTTGTAAATATTACGTCTGTGAAACTGCTCCAATATTTCCTCATTTTGCTGCTGTTTGTCACATTAAGAAGTGATGTGATGAGAAGCGTTTGTTTGGGACAGACAGGTACACAGTTATTTAAACTCGCTTGAGCCTGAGTGACACGCTCGTCTCTCTAGCCAATCGCCACTCTGATCCCGGAATCATCTGCATTACCCGCGTACCAAATTATAGTTTGAGTGAAACTTTTGAAACCGCGTGCGCCCGCATGCGTGTGTGTGTGTGTGTGTGTGTGCATGTGCGCGCGCGTGTTTCCAACCAGAGTGCTAAGACATACTGTACCTATAGTATTTTCTTGTAAATAGACCTAAATCGTTCATTATTTTGTCCTCGTTCAGATATGACTAACTATTTCCAATGGTGTAAAAAGTACCCAGTTGTCATAATTGAATAAAAATAAAGATATCTTAATATAAAATGACTAATGTAAAAGTAAAAGTCACGCAGTAAAATACAACTTGAGTAAATGTCTAAAAGTATTTGGTTTTAAATATACTTAAGTATCAAAAGTAAATGTAATTGCTAAAATATTAATTATTCCACATTCCTTATATTAAAACCAGAAGGCACAATATTCTTGTTTTTTATTTATTTACAGATAGCCAGGGGCACACTCCAACACTCAGACATCATTTACAAACGAAGCATTTGTGTTCAGTGATTCTGCCAGATCAGAGGCAGTAGATATGACCAGGAAGGCTCTCTTGATAAGTGTGTGAAATTGACCATTTTCCTGTCCTGCTAAGCATTCGAAATGTAACTATTACTTTCGGGTGTCAGAGACAGTGGAGTGAAAGTAAAAGTTGTCAAAACTATAAATATTAAAGTAAAGTACAGATACCCGCAAAATGACTTAAGTAGCACTTTAATAAGTAGTTTTACTTAAGTACTTTACACCACTACTTTTTAAGTAGTTGTACTTAAGTACTTTACACCACTGACTATTTCTAGTGGGTTTATTCTATCAATGCCAAACAAAACAGGTTACCTATCATTTTTGTCATTTGTGCGTTGTAGTTTTTTTTCTTTGTGTGAGTATGTGCTTATGTGTGTGTATGTGTGTGTCTGCATGTGCATGTGTTTTGGATGCATGTGTGGATCTGTGTGTGTGGATCTGTGTGTGTGTGTGTGTGTGTGTGCCTTAGACCACAATGTTACTATTAAGGAGCCTACTCCTTTAAAGTCCAAATAACTTATATGTTATGTTCAGAGGTAAACTGGCTCTGTCAGTAAAAACAGCCAAACATTCCATCTAAATGTCAATCGATTCTCAATAGTGATACGGTTCTAAAACATAAAGCCCTCTATTTTCATATCACATAAAAAATAATTCTGCAAATGCAACATAAACACTTACTGTACACTGTTTTAACCGGTTTTAACACAGTTGCAGCTGACAGTATTTTCTGGCATCCTTCTTCCAATTGGTTGCCTCTGTCTTCCGTCGGTCTTCCTTCGACAAGCGCTGTAACAATGAAATATGGCCGTGTGGGAACTCTAACCCTATAAAGGTGTGTAGTAATTTAACCTTTTGTTTTATGAAAAACTTTCTTGATTATATGACAGTAAATACCCAAAGGTTTCCAAAGCCGTATCATAAGCAAGGGTTTCAACATGTAGACAAAGTGTTGGGAATATTGTACACAGTCCTGCACCATCGTCAATGCTTCATCTGAGAACCACAGAGGGAGCCCTCTTTGTTAAACAAAAGCTAGTGTGTGCCTATGTCACAGGATCTGATAGTTGTTGAGAATCATCTTGTAAAAGCATACCTGCCTCACAAACAAATCTGGGTTGTGTGTTCTGTGTGACTGCCATGGGTTAGCTGATTTCCTGGTATGTTTTTAAAAACATACTGATGGTGTTTTATGAATAATGTAGTGATGCATTGCAACAGTGTTGGAAACAATAAGAGAAGCAGGTGTTATTTCTGGACTCTTTTGACTGATTCTATTGTATTAGGGGATAGTGTCATATCTGTCTCTAAAATAACTGTTCTCAAATATTAAGATATGTCATATCACTTTGGTGATGTTTAACTAACTGTTTTACACCATCACTAAATACACCAACTTAGTTGCCGAGGACAATGCACATTTGTTTTCACATTCATTAGAAGGTATTTTGGTATTTTATTAGCGAAAGCAGCAAGTACTCTTCCTGGGTTCCACACAAAACATGAAACATGACATAATACAAAACATTAATAGACAAGAACAGAACTACATATATTTAACCCTCCCGTGGTCCTGGGGTCAGGGTGACCCAGGTCCTGTGTGTGGAGGGCTCCCCTTTCTGTGCTCTGTGCTCGCGGGTCAGAGCGACCCAGGCCCTGTGTTTCCAGGGCTCCCACTCTGCGCTGGTGGGTCAGAGCGACCGTGCCAGCCACTGGCGAGGCGTGTGCCTTGGAGCGTAGTAGAGAGTCTGCGAGTGTGGCGAGGCTGTGCCCGGCTCCCCGCTCTGCTCTCTGCTCTCTTCGCTATGCGCTCAGAGCGACCCTGCCAGCCACTGGCGAGGCGTGTGCCGTCGAGTGTAGTAGAGAATCTACGAGTGTGGCGAGTGTGGCGAGGTTGTGCCCGGCTCCCCGCTCGCCGCTCTGTGCTCGCGGGTCAGAGCGACCCAGGCCCTGTGTTTCCAGGGCTCCCACTCTGCGCTGGTGGGTCAGAGCGACCGTGCCAGCCACTGGCGAGGCGTGTGCCTTTGAGCGTAGTAGAGAGTCTGCGAGTGTGGCGAGGCTGTGCCGGGCTCCCCGCTCTGCTCTCTGCTCTCTTCGCTATGCGCTCAGAGCGACCCTGCCAGCCACTGGCGAGGCGTGTGCCGTCGAGTGTAGTAGAGAATCTATGAGTGTGGCGAGTGTGGCGAGGTTGTGCCCGGCTCCCCGCTCTGTGCTCTGGGCTCGCCGCTCTGCGCTCTTGGGTCAGAGCGACCCTGCCAGACACTGCACAGGTCCGGACGTGGCTCAGAGCGACCCAGGCCCTGTGTTTCCAGGGCTGGCGCTCTGCGCACCTGAGTCAGAGCGACCCTGTCAGCCACTGGCGAGGCGTATGCCCCCGCTCTGCACTCTGTGCTCTGGGCTCACCGCTCTGCGCTCTGTGCTCTGTGCTCTGGGCTCCCCGCTCTGCGCTCTGTGCTCTGGGCTCACCGCTCTGCGCTCGTGGGTCAGAGCAACCTAGCCAGCCGCTGCACAGGTCCCGACGTGCTCGTGGCTCAGAGCAACCCTGCCAGCCACTGGCGAGGCGTATGCCGTTGAGCGTAGTAGAGTGTCTGCGAGTGTGGCAAGGCTGTGCCCGGCTCCCCGCTCTGCGCTCTGTGCTCTGGGCTCTGGGCTCACCGCTCTGCGCTCGTGGGTCAGAGCGACCCAGCCAGCCGCTGCACAGGTCCAGATGTGCTCCGCTGTGTGCTGGAGAGCAGCCGAGTGTTGTAGTTGCGCTCTGCGCTCGTGGGTCAGTGTGACCCAGGCCCTGTGCTTCCAGGGCTGGCCCTCTGCGCTCTGTGCTCTGCGAGTCAGAGCGACCCTGTCAGCCACTGGCGAGGTGTATGCCGTGGAGCGTACTAGAGTGTCTGCGAGTGTGGCGAAGGTTGTGCACTCGTGGGTCAGAGCGACCCAGCCAGCCGCTGCACAGGTCCGGACATGCTCCGCTGTGTGCTAGAGAGCAACCGAGTGTTCTTGTTGCGCTTTGCGCTCTGCGAGTCAGAGCGACCCAGCCAGCCTCTGCACAGGTCCAGACGTGCTCCGCTGTGTGCTAGAGAGCAACCGAGTGTTCTTGTTGCGCTCTGCGCTCTGCGAGTCAGAGCGACCCAGCCAGCCGCTGCACAGGTCCAGTCGTGCTCCGCTGTGTGCTGGAGAGCAACCGAGTGTTCTTGTTGCGCTTTGCGCTCTGCGCTCTTCGAGTCAAAGCGACCCAGCCAGCCTCTGCACAGGTCCAGACATGCTCCGCTGTGTGCTAGAGAGCAACCGAGTGTTCTTGTTGCGCTTTGCGCTCTGCGAGTCAGAGCGACCCAGCCAGCCGCTGCACAGGTCCAGACGTGCTCCGCTGTGTGCTGGAGAGCAACCGAGTGTTCTTGTTGCTCGGCTGGGGTGGGTCAACTGCACACGGCTACAAACGAGCGCGCAAGCGAGCCTCGAGCATTTTATGGTCTCGGTCTCCCGCGTAAGCCGGCCGGCCCTACGTAGAGAGGATACTAATATTGTCAGTGGCACCCACACCCCCCCACACACACACACACACACACACACACACACACACACACACACACACACACACACACACACACACACACACACACACACACACACACACACACACACACACACACACACACACACACACACACACAAAGTGACCGGCACCCCACCCGTGCCAAGTGCTCTTCCCCGCAGCTCAGCGGACCCGATATCAGTGGAGCCGAGCGGCCATGGGCCGAGCAGCGTTTTACGGTCGCGCAGGTTCTAGAACAGATCTTGTCCAGCGTGGACCAAGAAGACTACTCGGATTGCCAGGAGGAGGAGGAGGAGGAAGAGGTTTCGGAAGACGAAGAGGAATACAACCCCGAGCGCCGCGAGGTCGACAATGCCTCTTCTCCCTCTTCTGAGGAAGAGCAGTCGGAGGATGAGCCGCCCGAGGATGAGCACGAGGACGAGCACGAGGACCGCGGCGAGGAAGAGATCACCTCGGTCCCGGACCAACGGGAGCCGCCGTTGCTGTCGAAAAACTGCAAAATCGAGTGGTCCCCCGTGGCCTACGGCCGCCACCGCGGGCCCCTCGCAATCTGCCACGCCAGGCCGGACCAGACTCCGGGCCCCACGGCCTATGCCGTGACACAGGCCCGCGACATTGCGTCCGCCTTCCACCTGTTTGTCACACCGGCGATAGAAAGGATAATTGTGGAAATGACAAACCTGCACGGGGCCAGAAAATACGGCGACGGCTGGCGACCCATGGACGCCACGGACCTGCACGCCTACCTAGGGCTGCTGATCCTAGCGGGCGTCTACAGGTCCCGGGGCGAGGCCGCGACAAGCCTGTGGGACGCCGAGAGCGGCAGGACCATGTTCCGAGCCACCATGCCACTCAAGGTCTTTCAATAATAATAATATATAATATATGCCATTTAGCAGACACTTTTATCCAAAGCGACTTACAGTCATGTGTGCATACATTCTACGTATGGGTGGTCCTCGGGAATCGAACCCACTACCCTGGCGTTACAAGCGCCATGCTCTACCAACTGTGCTACAGAAGGACCACCTACCTATTTCACAGGTACACGAGGCTGCTGCGTTTCGACGACCGCCAGTCGAGACCCGCCAGACTCGCCACGGACAAACTTGCAGCCATACGGGAGGTCTGGGACCTGTGGGAGGTGCGGCTGCCGGCCCTCTACAACCCGGGGCACTCATGAAAGGCACTCGTGAAGCCGCTGATCCAAAGGAGGCAGCATCTGCCCCGCACCGAAGCGGCGTCAGCGCTTGTCAAAGTCCTACAGAGTGCTACGGCGGCGGTGGCGGCGGCGCCTCGTAATCAACATTGCGAGGGCCCCGCCGCTGGCACGGCCGCTGCCCCGCTCGTTGCCCCGGCCACCGGGGCAAGTAAGAAGAAGAGGTGTCAGCTCTGCCCACCCAAGAAGGACTCCAAGACACACACGGTGTGCTGCAGGTGTTAGAAATACATCTGCAAAGGCTGTTCACACGCCTACTGTCACACTTGCGCACATTGGGCCTTTAGCCAGGACGGGACAGGGTGACCCGGAGGACGCGGGGACTAGACACAATACCAGGACAACAGTAGGGTTAAAACATCACATATAGCCTACAAATCAGTACATACACACAAAATATCTAGGTCAAACATGGGAGGCGTTGCGCCATGAGGTTATGCTTTATCTGTTTCTTTTAAACTGGGTTTGCTGTTCACATGAACAATCACAGATGGAAGGGAGTTCCATGTAATCATGGCTCTATATAATACTGTGAGTTTTCTTGAATTTGTACTGGATTTGGGAACTGTGAAAAGCAGGGCCTATTCATTTTTGCAAAAATGACACCAACAAAACACCCCGAAATGGATGTCCATGCTTTGTAATGCTTTGTAATGTTTCTAAAACAATATATGTATTACTTGTAAGAAGTAATGTGGTAAGTAAATTAACTTTTAACCAAAATATTGGATACAAAAATGTTCACCTACCCCTTTAAGGGTGGGAGGTTACCGTGGTAACACTGCTCCAGCCAGTCATTGTCTTCTCTTCCCTAGCTGTTGAAACTCAAACATTGAAAAACAACCTAGCTTGTGAACAAAACAATGTAAATAGCCAAGAAACACCAGGACAAAGTCTCACTTCAGTAGACTTTAATTTCAAATGAATGAGACCAACTTTTATGGGTTGCGCAGCATTTCTAAAAATGAGTCTTTCACTCAGCTCTTCACATGTGCACAGCTCCCAGCGAGGCAGTGTTGCAGTGCAATGTGGAACAGGCTATATGATTCCTAGTTCTTTGACTTTGTGCGATGAATTGACCAACTATGAAACTAAACGGCAGAAATACTTTGAAAACAGCTACTACAGCATATATTTAGCAATAAATGTGACCATACTTTACTATTTTTATTCACAATTGCGAGTGAAATGCTCACAGTGTGGAGCCTTGACCACCTGCCAACGTGTTAGCCACCAAAGCCAAAATCGAACCACATTTGATAGGTGTTCATTTTAGGCCCTGGTGAAAAGACCCCAGGTGGCGGGGCAAGTGCATGTGTGTAAATTGACTATGCAAACAATTATGGATTTTCAACAAATTAATATTAAAATAAATGATGCAGTCAGTCTCTCCTCTACTTTTAGCCAAGAGAGACTTGCATAATGTTGATATTAGCCCTCTGAATACAGTGAAATGTAAAAAGTGCTGCTCTCTTCTCTGCCAGCTGCAGTTTTTCTTGTTATTTTTTTTGCAGCAGCTGACCATATGACTGGGCAATAATGAAGATAAGATAAAACTAGGATTTTCTTTGTGGAATGTGGTGTTAAAAAAGAAGAGCATCTCTTTGTCACTGTCATTGTCTCCCCATCTTTACAGCCATTGAAATAATATGTTTACAATCCAAGGTAACACTAAGTAATTTAGTCTCCTCAACTTGCTCAACAGCCACATTATTCATTATTAGATTCAGCTGAAGTCTAGAACGTAGAGAATTATTTTTACCAAATACAATTCTCTTAGTTCTAGAGATGTTCAGGACTAGTTTAATACTGGCAACCCATTTTAAAACTGACTGCAATTATTTGTTTAGGGTTGCAGTGATTTCACTAGCTGTGGTTGCTGACTCGTATAGGGTTGAATTATCAGCATACATAAACACACAGGCTTTGTTTAATGCCAGTGGCAGGTCATTAGTAAAAATAGAAAAGAGTAGAGGGCCTAGAAAACGGCCGTGTGTTTCACCACACTTTATATCTTTTTAACATTAGAGAAGCATCCATTAAAGAAAATCTATTAGATCGATAGCTCTGAAATCACGATATGGTAGAGGTTGAAAAGCCCCAACAACAGGTTCTGGTCAATAATATAAAAGGCTGCATTGAAATCAAACAGTACAGCTCCACCAATGTTATTATTATCAATTTATTTCCAACAATCATCAGTCATTTGTGTCAGTGCAATACATGTTTGAGTGCCCTTCTCTATAAGCATGCTGAACATCTGTTGTTAATTTGTTTACAGAGAAATTGCATTGTCAAAAACAGCAAGCTGATTGGTCGGCTGTTATAACCAGTAAAATGTGATTTACCATTCTTGGGTAGTGGAATGACTTTGACTTCCCTCCAGGTCTGAGGATAAACATTTTTCACATGACAAATAGGAGTGGCAATATAGTCCGCTACTACCATCCTCAGTAGCTTTCTCTCTTAAGTTGTCAAGACTAGGTGGGTTGTCATTATTGATGGCCAACAATAATATTTCTACCTCACCCACACTAACTTTACAGAATTCAAAATTACAATGCTTTTCTTTCATTATTAGGTCATTTATGCATGCATGTGAAGGCACACAGTTTGTTGTTGGCATTTAATGCCTAAATTTGCCTACTTTGCCAATTAAATAGTAATTAAAGTAATTGGCAACATCAAAATGTCTTCTTTCTCTTTGTTCAGTTTAGTCACATCATTTCTCAATTTACAGTAAATTTGCCAATCAAATGTGCAGCCAGATGTATTCACTACTCTGTTTGCCTCGTCCCTCTCAACCATACAGCTTTTAAATTCCTTATCAATCCACGGGGCCTTAACAGTGCTAGCAGTCAATTTCTTAATAGGTGTATGCTTATCAAGAACTGGAAGAAACAATTTCATAAATTTATCAAGTGCAGCATCTGGATGCTCCTCATTACACACTATAGTGAGAAGCTTCCTCTTGAGCGGACAGCTTGATGAAAAGCAGTCTTTATTCAGGTCACCCAGAAAATAAACTCTCTGTTAACATCACACACAATATCAAGCATAGCACATATATAGTTGAAGTCGGAAGTTTACATACACTTAGGTTGGAGTCATTAAAACTAGTTTTTCAACCACTCCACAAATTTCTTGTCAACAGACTATAGTTTTGGCAAGTCCGTTAGGACATCTACTTTGTGCATGACACAAGTAATTTTCCCAACCATTGTTTACAGGCAGATTATTTCACTTATAATTCACTGTATCACAATTCCAGTGGGTCAGAAGTTTACATACACTAAGTTGACTGTGATTTAAACAGCTTGGAAAATTCCAGAAAATGATGTAATGGCTTTAGAAGCTTCAGATAGGCTAATTGACATCATTGGAGTCAATTGGAGGTGTACCTGTGGATGTATTTCAAGGCCTAACTTCAAACTCAGTGCCTCTTTGCTTGACATCATGGGAATATTTTAAAAAATCAACCAGGACCTCAGAAAAAAATTGTAGACCTCCACAAGTCTGGTTCATCCTTGGGAGCAATTTCCAAATGCCTGAAGGTACCACGTTCATCTGTACATACAATAGTATGCAAGTATATATATATATATGCCATTTAGCAGACACTTTTATCCAAAGCGACTTACAGTCATGTGTGCATACATTCTACGTATGGGTGGTCCCGGGGATCGAACCCACTACCCTGGCGTTACAAGCGCCATGCTCTACCAACTGAGCTACAGAAGGACCGTAGTATAAACACCATGGGACCACGCAGCTGTCATACCGCTCAGGAAGGAGATGCATTCTGGCTCCTAGAGATGAACGTGCATTGGTGTGAAAAGTGCAAATCAATCCCAGAACAACAGCAAAGGACCCTGTGAAAATGCTGGAGGAAACAGGTACAAAAGTATCTATAGCCACAGTAAAATGAGTCCTATAACCTGAAAGGCCGCTCGGCAAGGAAGAAGCCACTGCTCAAAAACCACCAAAAAAGCCAGACTACGGTTTGCAACTGCACCTGGGGACAAAGATCGTACTTTTTGGAGAAATGTCCTCTGATCTGATGAAACAAAAATACAACTGTTTGGCCATAATGACCATCGTTATGTTTGGAGGAAAAAGGGGGACGTTTGCAAGCCAAAGAACACCATCCCAACCGGGAAGCAGGGGGGTGGCAGCATCATGTTGTTGAGGTGCTTTGCTGCAGGAGGGACTGGTGCGCTTCACAAAATAGAATGCACCATGAGGCAGGAAAATTATGTGGACATATTGAAGCAACATCTCAAGACATCTGTCAGGAAGTTAAAGCTTGGTTGCAAATGAGTCTTCCAAATGGACCATGACCCCAAGCATTCTTCCAAAGTTGTGGCAAAATGGCTTAAGGACTTAAGAACTGAAAAAGCAAGGAGGCCTACAAACCTGACTCAGTTGCAGCAGCTCTGTCAGGAGGAATGGACCAAAATTCACCTAACTTATTGTGGGAAGCTTGTGGAAGGCTACCCGAAACGTTTGACCCAAGTTAAACAATTTAAATACAATGCTACCAAGTAGTAATTGAGTGTACTTCCGACCCACTGGGAATGTGATGAAAGAAATAAAAGCTGAAATAAATCATTATCTCTACTATTATTCTGACATTTCACATTCTTAAAATAGTGGTGATCTTAACTGACCTAAAACAGGGAATTTTACTCAGATTAAATGTTAGGAATTGTGAAAAACTGAGTTTAAATGTACTTGACTAAGGTGTATGTAAAGGTGTATGGCCTATAGTAGCACCCCAAAAGAAGAGGCTTTAGGTGAGGCAGGTCAAAGTGGAACTGAGTCTGAGATGAGCAATATATGAACGTTATCTGATTTTAGCAAGTTATTGATTTCATAAACCTTATTTCTAAGGCAATATTTAATATGTAAAATGTTTTGCCCTTTCCTTGGTAGCTTATCGGAGATAGACATAATATGAAGAAAAAAACAGAAAGCATGACAAGAACATTGTCAATCAGGCACTTTTGAGTATCAATTGGTGTATGTACTGTATATGTGATGTGGAGCTGAAGTTGCTGACCCGAAGCTCGGCTCTCTCACTGCTACAAGTATTTTGGGAGGGAGGGTGGACAATGAGCCTGTCATAGTGGATGTAAGCAATGTTCCCACGCTCTCTGGCAGCGATAAGTACTTTACACCTCTGGTGCAAATCGCTTCCGAGTAGTCCTGATTAAGGAAGAGTTCTTGCACCTCTCCAGAACTGCCATCTTGTCCTTAAATTTAAGTAATTTAGCAGATACTCTTATCCAGAGCAATTTACAGGAACAGTTAGGGTTAAGTGCCTTGTCAACAGATATATCAGCTGGTTGGTTTGGGGATTTGAACCAGAAACCTTTTGGTTACTGACCAAACACTCTGAACTGCTAAGCTACCACTATCGCTATCAGCCACCACCGATGTCAGGGAAGCGGTGAGAAGTATTGTTGATGTTCTCAGACTACCTGTAGCAGTAACAGCAGAGGCAGAGGAGGCGAGGCAGGGCCAGAGAGGATGTAGTCAGATATACAGAAATACTGGATGTAGTCTACTGTAGTAGGTCTACAGGTTGGAGGTGGTTCTCAGAGCTGGGTTGTATAGACAATAGTTTCTATGGCATCACAAATACACACGTATAGAGAAAACACACAAATGGAATAATGTATATTAAGCTATCGACAAATATAGTTAAGCACTGAGTTACCTCATTTATCCGTCATGACTGACTGTTGCACTGCATGATTGTTGTGTATGTGAGCAAGGGTGAAGTGAGTTCATTACTCATCTGCTGACACAGAGAGAGATGGTCACATTACAGTAGCAGCACCCTCATCATAGGATTAGAGGTTAGTTGGCCACACACACACACACACACACACACACACACACACACACACACACACACACACACACACACACACACACACACACACACACACACACACACACACACACACACACACACACACACACACACACACACTACATCATGTTATTGCCATTATACAGGACACTGTATTTTCCCAGGACTGTGTTTTCAGAGATTACAGCATGGTTTCAGTCTTAAACAGTCATTTTACGGTAATCCTGACCGCAGAAAACTAGTAAAGACAACAGACATGTTACGCATCAAAATATTGTTCGTTTAAAGTTCATTGAGAGTCAAAATCAGGTTTTTGATGAAATTGGATGATTTTTAAAGGAAACCAGATCAAAATCTTCTTGGTCATGGAAACTTGGCCATGAAAACCAGATCATCTTGACCATGTTCGGTTATAATCTCCACCTGGTACAGCCAGAAGAGGACTGGCCACCCCTCATAACCTGGTTCCTCTCTAGGATTCTTCGTAGGTTCTGGCCTTTCTAGGGAGTTCTTTCTAGCCCCCGTGCTTCTACACCTGCATTGCTTGCTGTTTGGGGATTTAGGCTAAGTTTCTGTACAGCACTTTGTGACATCAGCTGATGTTAGAAGGGATTTATAAATACATTTTATTCATTGATTGCTTGATTTTGTTGTCCTTGAGCCATTTTGCAACAACTTTGGAAGTACGCTTGGGGTCATTGTCCATTTGGACAAGCTTTAACTTGATGTCTTGAGATGTTGCTTCAACATACCCACGTAATTTTCCTTTCTCATGAAGCCATCTATTTTGTGGAGTGAACCAATCCCTCCTGCAGCAAAGCACCCCAACAACATGATGCTGCCACCCCCGTGCATAACAATGGTCATTATGGCCAAACAGTTCTATTTTTGTTTCATCAGACCAGAGGACATTTCTCCAAAACGTATGATCTTTGTCCCCATGTGCAGTTGCAAACTGTACTCTGACTTTTTTTATGGCGGTTTTGGAGCGGTGGAATCTTCCTTGCTGAGCGGCCTTTCAGGTTATGTTGATATAGTACTCGTTTTACTGTGGCTATAGATACTTTTCTACACGTTTCCTCCAGCATCTTCACAAGGTCCTTTGCTGTTGTGCTGGGATTGATTTGCACTTTTCGCACCAAAGTACGTTCATCTTTAGGAGACAGAACGAGTCTCCTTCCTGAGCGGTATGACAGCTGCCTGGTCCCACGGTGTTTATACTTGGGTACTATTGTTTGTACCGATTAACGTGGTACCTTCAGGCATTTGGAAATTGCTCCAAAGGTTGAACCAGACTTGTGGAGGTCCACAAATTGTGAGGTTCTTGGTGATTTCTTTTGATTTTCACATGATGTCAAGCAAACGGGCACTGAGTTTGAAGTTAGGCCTTGAAATACATCCACAGGTACACCTCCAATTGACTCCAATGATGTCAATTAGCCTATCAGAAGCTTCAAAAGTCATTACATAATTTTCTGGAATTTTCCAAGCTGTTTAAAGGCACAGTCAACTTTGTGTATGTAAACTTCTGACCCACTGGAATTGTGATACAGTGAATTATAAGTGAAATAATCTGTCTGTAAACAATTGTTGGAAAAATGACTTGTGTCATTCACAAAGTAGATGCCCTAACCAACTTGCCAAAACTGTAGTTTGTTAACAAGAAATTTGTGGTGGTTGAAAACCTAGTTTTAATGACTCCAATTTAAGTGTATGTAAACTTCCGACTTCAACTGTATATTTTCCAACGGGGCTATACATTTGGGTGAGGTTTTTTTCTGTCCTGAGTAGCATCATTTCACTTACAAAAATAAAATTAAACAATCTAGTGTTTAGCGAACAGTAGTACCCGCAAAACACCAGTCTCAACATCAACAGTGAAGAGGCAACTCTGGGATGCTGGCCTTCTAGGCAGAGTTGCAAAGAAATAGCCATATCTCAGACTGGCCAATAAGGCAAAATAACATAGACACTGGACAGAGGAACTCTGCCTAGAAGGCCAGCATCCCAGAGTCACCATTTCACTGTTGACGTTGAGACTGGTGTTTTGCGGGTACTATTTAATGAAGCTGCCAGTTGAGGACTTGTGAGGCATCTATTTTTCAAACTAGACACTCTAATGTACTTGTCTTCTTGCTCAGTTGTGCACCGGGGCCTCCCACTTCTCTTTCTATTCTGGTTATAGACAGTTTGCGCTGTTCTGTGAAGGGAGTTGTACACAGTGTTGTACCAGATCTGCAGTTCCTTGGCAATTTCTCGCATGGAATAGCCACTTCTCAGAACAAGAACAGACTGACGACTTTCAGAAGAAAGTTCTTTGTTTCTCGCTATTTATCGCCTGTAATCAAACCCACAAATGCTGATGCTCCAAATACTCAACAAGTCTAAAGACGGCCAGTTGTATTGCTTCTTTAATCAGAACAACAGTTTTTAGCTGTGCTAACATAATTGGAAAGGGGTTTTCTAATGATCAATTAGCCTTTTAAAATGCTAAACTTGGATTAGCTAACACAGGGTGCCATTGGAACAAAGGAGTGATGGTTGCTGATAATGGGCCTCTGTACACCTATGTAGATATTCCATATAAAATCAGCCATTTGCATCTACAATAGTAATTTAAAACATTAACTATGTCTACACTGTATTTCGGATCTATTTTATTTTATTTTAATGGATGAAAAAATATTTTTTATTTCAAAAAGAAGGACATTTCTTTACTATATTTCTGTTACTGTTTAAACAGTGTGATCCTAACAGAACAGTGTTTACGTCATTTCCGGTCACAACTTGCAGGCTTGTTTTCGAATTGCTGTGCGTTTTGTTGCCAACCTATTTTGCTACCTGACAACTTTACGGGTTTCACTTTTTAATTACCGTTCATATATTTATTTATTTTTTCCTAAACTTTTTCACTCCGGACGCTTTATCTGGACACGATTCGTCAGGACCTTCAACAGCCGAAGCTAAGTAGTAACATTAACATGATGCCTTCTAATTGCAGCCGCTGTGCTCGCCTTACGGCGAGGATAGCTGTACTGCAAGCCCAGCTTCAGACGCAATCGTTAGGCAAGGGTAATTTCAGTGTAGGAAAGGATGAAACAGCGTCTGTGCCACCAGTAAGTACAGATAGTAGTATAAATCTCCTGGCACAGTCCCCGCAGCCGGACAACTTTCTCACGGTTTCTGGAAGGAAATGCTGTAGGAACGCTCAACCGGTGTCGCTCAATCAGCCGACAGAAACTTTCAACCGGTTTTCCCCATTAAGCAGCGGGTCGGTGTCAGAGGCCGAGTCTTCTCTGGTCTCTACTCCTCCTGTTACGGGGTCTGAGACGCCGAAGCTTCCCACCATTAGCTCTGACAAATTGAAAACTCTAGTCATTGGCGACTCCATTACCCGCAGTATTAGACTTAAAGCGAATCATCCAGCGATCATACACTGTTTACCCGGGGCAGGGCTACCGACGTTAAGGCTAATCTGAAGATGGTGCTGGCTAAAGCTAAAACTGGCGAGTGTAGAGAGTATAGAGATATTGTTATCCACGTCGGCACCAACGATGTTAGGATGAAACAGTCAGAGATCACCAAGCGCAACATAGCTTCTGCGTGCATATCAGCTAGAAAGATGTGTCGGCATCGAGTAATTGTCTCTGGCCCCCTCCCAGTTAGGGGGAGTGATGAGCTCTACAGCAGAGTCTCACAACTCAATCGCTGGTTGAAAACTGTTTTCTGCCCCTCCCAAAAGATAGAATTTGTAGATAATTGGCCCTCTTTCTGGGACTCACCCACAAACAGGACCAAGCCTGACCTGCTGAGGAGTGACGGACTCGCTGGAGGGGTGCTCTCATCTTATCTGCCAACATAGACAGGGCTCTAACTCCTCTAGCTCCACAATGAAATAGGGTGCAGGCCAGGCAGCAGGCTATTAGCCAGCCTGCCAGCATAGTGGAGTCTGCCACTAGCATAGTCAGTGTAGTCAGCTCAGCTATCACCATTGAGACCGTGTCTGTGCCTCGACCTAGGTTGGGCAAAACTAAACATGGCGGTGTTCGCCTTAGCAATCTCACTAGGATAAAGACCACCTCCATTCCTGTCATTACTGAAAGAGATCATGATACCTCACATCTCAAAATAGGGCTACTTAATGTTAGATCCCTCACTTCCAAGGCAATTATAGTCAATGAACTAATCACTGATCATAATCTTGATGTGATTGGCCTGACTGAAACATGGCTCAAGCCTGATGAATTTACTGTGTTAAATGAGGCCTCACCTCCTGGTTACACTAGTGACCATATCCCCCGTGCATCCCGCAAAGGCGGAGGTGTTGCTAACATTTACGATAGCAAATTTCAATTTACAAAAAAAAAAAATGACGTTTTCGTCTTTTGAGCTTCTAGTCATGAAATCTATGCAGCGTACTCAATCACTTTTTATAGCTACTGTTTACAGGCCTCCTGGGCCATATACAGCGTTTCTCACTGAGTTCCCTGAATTCCTATCAGACCTTGTAGTCATTGCAGATAATATTCTAATCTTTGGTGACTTTAATATTCACATGGAAAAGTCCACAGACCCACTCCAAAAGGCTTTTGGAGCCATCATCGACTCAGTGGGTTTTGTCCAACATGTCTCTGGACCCACTCACTGTCACAGTCATACGCTGGACCTAGTTTTGTCCCATGGAATAAATGTTGTGGATCTTAATGTTTTTCCTCATAATCCTGGACTATCGGACCACCATTTTATTACGTTTGCAATTGCAACAAATAATCTGCTCAGACCCCAACCAAGGAACATCAAAAGTCGTGCTATAAATTCACAGACAACACAAAGATTCCTTGATGCCCTTCCAGACTCCCTCTGCCTACCCAAGGACGCCAGAGGACAAAAATCCGTTAACCACCTAACTGAGGATCTCAATTTAACCTTGCGCAATACCCTAGATGCAGTTGCACCCTAAAAACTAAAAAATGTCTCATAAGAAATTAGCTCCCTGGTACACAGAAAATACCCGAGCTCTGAAGCAAGCTTCCAGAAAATTGGAACGGAAATGGCGCCACACCAAACTGGAAGTCTTCCGACTAGCTTGGAAGGACGGTACCGTGCAGTACCGAAGAGCCCTTACTGCTGCTCGATCGTCCTATTTTTCTAACTTAATTGAGGAAAATAAGAACAATCCGAAATTCCTTTTTGATACTGTGGCAAAGCTAACTAAAAAGCAGCATTCCCCAAGAGAGGATGACTTTCACTTTAGCAGTGATAAATTCATGAACTTCTTTGAGGAAAAGATTATGATTATTAGAAAGCAAATTACGGACTCCTCTTTAAACCTGCGTATTCCTCCAAACCTCAGTTGTCCTGAGTCTGCACAACTCTGCCAGGACCTAGGATCAAGAGAGACGCTCAAGTGTTTTAGTACTATATCTCTTGACACAATGATGAAAATAATCATGGCCTCTAAACCTTCAAGCTGTATACTGGACCCTATTCCAACTAAACTACTGAAAGAGCTGCTTCCTGTGCTTGGCCCTCCTATGTTGAACATAATAAACGGCTCTCTATCCACTGGATGTGTACCAAACTCACTAAAAGTGGCAGTAATAAAGCCTCTCTTGAAAAAGCCAAACCTTGACCCAGAAAATATAAAAACTATCGGCCTATATCGAATCTTCCATTCCTCTCAAAGATTTTAGAGAAGGCTGTTGCACAGCAACTCACTGCCTTCCTGAAGACAAACAATGTATACGAAATGCTTCAGTCTGGTTTTAGACCCCATCATAGCACTGAGACGGCACTTGTGAAGGTGGTAAATGACATTTTAATGGCATCGGACCGAGGCTCTGCATCTGTCCTCGTGCTCCTAGACCTTAGTGCTGCTTTTGATACCATCGATCACCACATTCTTTTGGAGAGATTGGAAACCCAAATTGGTCTACACGGACATGTTCTGGCCTGGTTTAGGTCTTATCTGTCGGAAAGATATCAGTTTGTCTCTGTGAATGGTTTGTCCTCTGACAAATCAACTGTAAATTTCGGTGTTCCTCAAGGTTCTGTTTTAGGACCACTATTGTTTTCACTATATATTTTACCTCTTGGGGATGTTATTCGAAAACATAATGTAAACTTTCACTGCTATGCGGATGACACACAGCTGTACATTTCAATGAAACATGGTGAAGCCCCAAAATTGCCCTCGCTAGAAGCATGTGTTTCAGACATAAGGAAGTGGATGGCTGCAAACTTTCTACTATTAAACTCGGACAAAACAGAGATGCTTGTTCTAGGTCCCAAGAAACAAAGAGATCTTCTGTTGAATCTGACAATTAATCTTAATGGTTGTACAGTCGTCTCAAATAAAACTATGAAGGACCTCGGCGTTACTCTGGACCCTGATCTCTCTTTTGAAGAACATATCAAGACCATTTCGAGGACAGCTTTTTTCCATCTACGTAACATTGCAAAAATCAGAAACTTTCTGTCCAAAAATGATGCAGAAAAATTAATCCATGCTTTTGTCACTTCTAGGTTAGACTACTGCAATGCTCTATTTTCCGGCTACCCGGATAAAGCACTAAATAAACTTCAGTTAGTGCTAAATACGGCTGCTAGAATCCTGACTAGAACCAAAAATTTGATCATATTACTCCAGTGCTAACCTCTCTACACTGGCTTCCTGTCAAAGCAAGGGCTGATTTCAAGGTTTTACTGTTAACCTACAAAGCATTACATGGGCTTGCTCCTACCTACCTCTCTGATTTGGTCCTGCCGTACATACCTACACGTACGCTACGGTCACAAGACGCAGGCCTCCTAATTGTCCCTAGAATTTCTAAGCAAACAGCTGGAGGCAGGGCTTTCTCCTATAGAGCTCCATTTTTATGGAACGGTCTGCCAACCCATGTCAGAGACGCAAACTCTGTCTCAACCTTTAAGTCTTTACTGAAGACTCATCTCTTCAGTGGGTCATATGATTGAGTGTAGTCTGGCCCAGGAGTGGGAAGGTGAACGGAAAGGCTCTGGAGCAACGAACCGCCCTTGCTGTCTCTGCCTGGCCGGTTCCCCTCTTTCCACTGGGATTCTCTGCCTCTAACCCTGTTACGGGGCTGAGTCACTGGCTTGCTGGGGCTCTCTCGTGCCGTCCCTGGGGGTGCGTCACCTGGGTGGGTTGATTCACTGTTGTGGTCGGCCTGTCTGGGTTGGCCCCCCTTGGGTTGTACCATGGCGGAGATCTTTGTGGGCTATACTCGGCCTTGTCTCAGGATGGTAAGTTGGTGGTTGAAGATATCCCTCTTGTGGTGTGGGGGCTGTGCTTTGGCAAAGTGGGTGGGGTTATATCCTTCCTGTTTGGCCCTGTCCGGGGGTGTCCTCGGATGGGGCCACAGTGTCTCCTGACCCCTCCTGTCTCAGCCTCCAGTATTTATGCTGCAGTAGTTTATGTGTCGGGGGGCTAGGGTCAGTTTGTTATATCTGGAATACTTCTCCTGTCCTATTCGGTGTCCTGTGTGAATCTTAAGTGTGCGTTCTCTAATTCTCTCCTTCTCTCTTTCTTTCTCTCTCTCGGAGGACCTGAGCCCTAGGACCATGCCCCAGGACTACCTGACATGATGACTCCTTGCTGTCCCCAGTCCACCTGGCCATGCTGCTGCTCCAGTTTCAACTGGCCTGGGCCCTAGGACCATGTCCCAGGACTACCTGACATGATGACTCCTTGCTGTCCCCAGTCCACCTGGCCATGCTGCTGCTCCAGTTTCAACTGTTCTGCCTTACTATTATTCAACCATGCTGGTAATTTATGAACATTTGAATATCTTGGCCACGTTCTGTTATAATCTCCACCTGGCACAGCCAGAAGAGGACTGGCCACCCCACATATGCTCTCTCTAATTCTCTCTTTCTTTCTCTCTCTCGGAGGACCTGAGCCCTAGGACCGTGCCCCAGGACTACCTGACATGATGGCTCCTTGCTGTCCCCAGTCCACCTGACTGTGCTGCTGCTCCAGTTTCAACTGTTCTGCCTTATTATTATTCGACCATGCTGGTCATTTATGAACATTTGAACATCTTGGTCATGTTCTGTTATGATCTCTACCCGGCACAGCCAGAAGAGGACTGGCCACCCCACATAGCCCGGTTCCTCTCTAGGTTTCTTCCTAGGTTTTGGCCTTTCTAGGGAGTTTTTCCTAGCCACCGTACTTTTACACCTGCATTGTTTGCTGTTTGGGGTTTTAGGCTGGGTTTCTGTACAGCACTTTGAGATATCAGCTGATGTACGAAGGGCTATATAAATAAATTTGATTTGATTTGTTACGTTTATGGGGGGTCAATTAAGGAAGATATCCTCTTCTGGAAACCAGGACAACAGGAGATTATATTGTTAAGGTACTGGACATCTTTGTGACATCAAATGGACTCTGGTGGTCAAGATGCCATGACAGGGAGACATAATTGGTAACATAGTTACTCCCGACGTGGGTACACTGATGGCACAAAAGCCAGTTTGAAAGGGAGACATAATGGTTAACTTTGTTGGCCCCTGAACTGTCATATGCTGTGCAATGATAGACCCTACAAATGATCTGGTAATCAAGGGGCAAAGTATTGACAGGCTTTCACGATGACGAGTTTGTCACATGACTGGCCTGTCTGGGTGAGGTTTTTTTCTCGCCTAAATGATCTGAATCTAGGATTACAGTGTCTTCACTGACATTTTCAACCTCTGCCTGACTGAGTCTGGGATACCTACATGTTTCAAGCAGACCGCCAACGTTCCTGGGCCCAAGGAAGCGAAGGTAACCTGCTTAAATGATTTGTGCCCCGTAGCACTCAATTCGGTAGCCATGAAGTGCTTTGAAAGGTCCAGTACATCACTACGGCCAAGCTTTTATTATCTATGCATAGTCACTTCACCCCTACCTACATGTACAAATGACCTCGACTAACCTGTACCCCCGCACACTGACTCGGTACCAGTACCCCAGGTGGGTGATAAACATTGGTGGTGGGCAAGGTTTTCCCACCTTACCATTCAAAGCACTTACCTTGGAAGTGTGTGATTTTGTGTGTGCAGAAAGAGTGAGTCTATAGAAAATAGTGTGTTTGTAAGAGTGTATGTGTGTGCGCCATAGAGACATTGTTGGGTGATCGGGTATCGGTCTCTGTTTGTGTCTCTGTCCCTGTCCTTGTCCCTGCCTCTGTCTCTCGTATCACAAACTGCAGACACTACCCAATGAAAGCTCATTTCTGGGTATCGTCTGGCCCAGTGGGTTTACTGTGGCACTCAAGTTACATTTTTTGTCCCGAAAACTATATTGATTTTGTGAAACAAGAAATTGAACCTAAACAATAATCCAAAATCAAAACCGGTTAAGTCCTAATAAAACATGAATCCCTTTATTAAGTCAATAAGATAGCCCTGTAAAGGACATCAAAACACCAAGGCTAGTCAATACTAATACCAATACATGCGGTAGGCCTACATGTCTTTCACATCATAAATCATATCATAAATCACAACAGTTACATCCCTACTCGGATTAGGGCCGGAACACAGAGATCTGATCCAATGGTATTTCTCTGAGGCTCATATGTTGTCAGACAAAATAAGTAAATTATGGCCAGAACCACCATTCGTCCATCATTTTTTTCTGACCGTCAAAAGTTGACATGAAGTTGACTTTGGAAGCACTTTCAACATGCTTTGAACATTCTATTTCTAACTTGTCCTGATAAGGAGATGTATGCTAATGTCCTTTTGAATGATATTAGTAAAACAAACTAAACCAAAATAAACTTGTTGCGCCTTTGTGTCTCATACCCCTCTGCTGCCCCTTCTTGGTGAGATTGGGGAATTGCAACGTGATGCTAAAGTTAGGACTGCTGCTTTGTCACTAGTTATCACAGCCACAGAGTCAAAATTGGCTATATTGTCAAAATTAATGAAAGCAAAAATGTTCTTCTCAGTCTTCATTTAAGATTAGGGTTAGGCAGTATGGTTTAGCAAGGTTAAGGTTAGGGTTAGGTTTAAAATAAGATTTTGGGCAGAGAAATTGTTGCTCAGTTGGCAGCGCTTGGCACGATTCCCAGGACAACCCATACTTCAAATGTATGCATGCATGACTGCAAGTAATTCTGGATAAAAGCGTCTGCTAAATGGCTAATATATTATAGAAATAGGTGGGGTTTAGCCATAATTATGACTTTGTGGCTTTGGTAGCTAGTGACGATCAAACTGCTGCCCTCCGTTCAGGAAATAGGGGAGTTGCAGATGTGTACTGGAAATGCTGCATTCCAGTGTTGAGATGGTTGTTCACACCTTGATGGTGCTGCAGCCTGGTGGTGAGATGGGAGCATTACACCTCAATGTTGTTGGCCATGCGCAGACAAAGGACTGAGTCGGAGGGGACATCCGCGGTGCTGATCTCATTCCCATCCAGACGAACCGTCCTCAGTTTGGAGAAGTTAATCACGTCCACGACACTACAGAAACTACCCAGGGTAAACTCTACAAAGAGAGAGGGAGAGAGCAACAGAGAGGGGAGGGAGACAAGTGTGGGAGAGAGCCAGCGAGAGAGGTAGAGACAGAGAGTGATATTGTTTACATTCTGTCATTCAAACAAAGAGCAAATGTGTTTCTTCAACTTCTAAGTGCTGCTGGAATCACATCATTAGACTATGGACGTGTCCTACCTGCAGCATTGTGTAAGGGCATCTGTGCACCACAACCACACTATGCTGCACCACAACCACACTATGCTGCACCACAACCACACTATGCTGCACCACAACCACACTATGCTGCACCACAACCACAAATGCTGCACCACAACCACACTATGCTGCACAACCACATCACATGTGTCCAAAGCACCTTCCCACCTACTGTAACCTACTTTTCCCCCAACCTCAATGGAGCATTGTCATTATGGACTTCAATGGAGCATTGTCATCATGGACTTCAATGGAGCATTGTCATCATGGACTTCAATGGACAGCCAAGATGTTGTGTGCTCATACATGTGCATGTGTATGTTCTGCTTGCATGCAACTATGCCTACTGTATACAGTTTAAGGATATGATATGTGGTTGCTGTTGATCCTCAGGGGCCTCCGTAGTTCATGTCATGATGAGATGACTCACAATTCAGTTTTGATTATGCTTAATTAGGTTGTCAGACATCACTAATTACACACACCTTTGATGTGGTTGGCCTGTAGGTAGAGGTGCTCTAGCGTCTGGCTGACGGGGGGGATCCTCTCCAGCTGGTTAAAGCTGAGGTCCAGCTCCACCAGGCCAGTCACGTTGAAGGTGTTGGGGGGGATGCCCTTGTCCGTCAGCTGGTTGTGGCCCATGCGAATGTATTGCAGCTGGGAGAACTTACTGAGGAATCCCTCTGGGACAGCGCTGATGGCATTAGACTCCAGGTACAGCTGGTGGATGTGCTCTGGGAGGCTGTCTGGAACCTGGAGGGGTCAGTCAGTCAATCAATAGATCACTTGATCAATCAATACAAATGTATTTATATATTGTGTTTTTACAAAATTATTTTTGACTAAGTGCTTCACAAAGAGAAGACAGAAAAGTGAAATAAACACACACACACACACACGCACACACACACACACACACACACACACACACACACACACACACACACACACACACACACACACACACACACACACACACACACACACACACACACACACACACACACACACACACACACACACACACACACACACACACACACACACCCGTCACACTACGGTACCTTTTTCAGCTTGTTGCCGCTGATGTCGAGGAGTGTGAGTGAGTTCAACCCCCTAAGAGATGTGCCCATCTCCGTCAGAGCGTTGCCATGGAGATACAGGATGGTCAGGTTGTCCATGCCCTCCAGGGCCTCTGGTGTAATCTAGGCAACCACAACAAAACAAACTTTATTGAAATGATTGCATAAAAACAGTGATGAAGCCCAGAACGCTTGTGGTCTTTCCAAGAATGTGTTTTTTTACATGCCTCTTTGACACTTGATTGAAAAACATCTGGATGCACTTCACAATCAAAATAAAGACTGAATACAGATGAAGAAGAATAAAAGTGTTTGAAAGTGCAGCGGTGATGAAGGGTCTGAATGATGCCGTTACCTTGTTGATGTTGTTGTTGTTGAGTCTGAGGTCTCGTAGTGAGCGTGGCAGGTTGGGGGGAACACCAGTCAGGTTGTTATGTTGTAGGTACAGACGTTCCAACCCTTGCAGCTTGGCAAACGCCTGGAATACAATGATGAAAAAAGTATGTTATAATCTATGTAATGATTGGTTGATCGAAGCCTAGTGTATTGTAGTCTAGTGCTGTATTGTGACGTGCAGTGAAGTGTCATGTTATATAGAGTAACCTACCCTCTTGCCGATTTTGTCTGTAGACAGCGCGTTGTGATGCAACATGACCCAGACTAGGTTAGTAGTGTTAGCCAGGGCGGAGTCTGGCAGGGCGGTGATCTCGTTGTGCTGCAGGTACAGGTACTTCATCCTGGAGGGCACGGTGGGCATGGCTGTCAGCCCCCGTCCGTCACAGTACATAGCGATGGGAAAGGAGGGCGGGCAGTCACACTCATCAGGACACTCCCCCCCGGTGGTGTCGGCCAATAGGGATCCCTCGTTGTAACCGCGACCATGCAGGGCGGACAGCCAGAGAAACGGGTCCTGCCTGTCTGGCATGGCAACGGATAGCGCCATGATGCATACCAAAAGGAACACGCACACACCGCGCATGGTCACACACGCAGGAAAGAACTCACACACAAGTCTGCTGCAGCTAAGAGGAGAGAAAGAGAGGAGACTTACCCAGAGTTCAGAAATGTGAGTTAAACCTACCTGAACATCCTGGAAAATACTCCAAATTATAATCATCAACCAACCTGAACCTACTGTATAAAAAAGGGGCCCAAAGAAATTAGAGAACATTGTAAAGGACCCATACTCTCCCATTGGGAGTTGAAACTCATAAATTACCATCAAGATTACCATCATTACCATCTTGCTAACAAAGCTTTAATACATAATAAACTCCTGGAATGACCGGAAAACGTAGATGCTAAACATCAAAACACCATAACCAAAGAAAAACCCAAGTCAAATGTTATCTATCAAAATGTAATCTATCACCACATGAAAAGAGAGGAGAGCTACAGGGGATCAGCACACAGACACACACACACACACACACACACACACACACACACACACACACACACACACACACACACACACACACACACACACACACACACACACACACACACACACACACACAAAACAGATATGAAAACAAGCCAAAGAGCAGCTGCCCATCCAAACAGCAGGCACTATTGACTCAACACTAGATATACTGCATGTTAAATACTGTACATTACTGCAGGGGCAGTATTTAAGGATCTTTCTTCATCAGGTAATGGATCCACAGAGGAGAATGTAAAAAAGAGAAGACTATATAAATGAATGTACACTCTTAGAAAACAGGGTTCCAAAAGGGTTCTTTGGCTGTCACCACTGGTAGAACTCTTTTGTGTTCCATGTAGAACTCTCTGGAAAAGGGTTCTACAGCCCAATAGGGTTCTACCTTGAACTAAAAAGGGTTCTACCTGGAACCAAAAAGGGTTATCTGATGGGGACAGCCAAATAACTCTTGTACAGCTAACCTTGTGGGGATACACAATTCAGTCCCATTAAAAATATTATTTTTAACCCCTAAACCTAACCCTAACCCGTACTTTTACCCTAACCCTAATCTTAACCCTAACCCTAAAACCTAACCTTAACCCTAATCCTAATCCTAGCTCCTAAACCTAATTCTAACCCTAACAATAATTCTAACCTTAACCATAAACCCACTAGAAATAGCATTTCACCTTGTGGGGACCAACAAAATGTCCCCAGTTGGTAAAATGTTTGTTTGTTTACTATTCTTGTGGGGAATTCTGGTAGTTAAACACACACACACACACACACACACACACACACACACACACACACACACACACACACACACACACACACACACACACACACACACACACACACACACACACACACACACACACACACACACACACATATACAATATTTGTGCACACACGCACGCACACACACACACACACACACACACAAGAAAACACACATACAATGCTCATGCACACATGCACACACACACGCAAACACACACACACCTACCTACCTGACCAGTGAGAACCAGTACCTCTTGAGTCCCTCTTGAGAGGCTGTGCAGGACTGAGAGGGTCTTTGCCAAACACTTTATGAAAACCTCTCTCTCCTTCACTTCCTTCCCTCCTCCATTCCCCTCTCCACCCATCCATTCCATTCCTCTCGACCCCCCACTCTACTTTTGCTAGCGTCCCCCTGCCTTTTCTTTCCTCCCTCACCCTTTCCTGTTACCACACACAACCCTGCCCATCTGCTCCCTCCTCTCCTCTGCTGAGTGTCTCTGTTCTTGTCTCAACAGGCATAGTGTTTGGTGGTTCAGAACATAAGAAGACGATCGCTGAAAGAAGCTGAATACTGTATTTGGAAAACACATTCAGATGCTGTACTCTACTGATTCTGCAAAGCTGTTAAACCATGAAACTCAATAGAAACTGAACAAAATTAAAACTGACGTAAAAGCATTCCAAAAAGACCACAGTATCGTCCTTCTCCTGAATCTCTTTGGCCTTTCTCTACTTTCCTCACTCTTTATCTCTCTCTTTCCTGGGCCAGGGCTCTCTTTATCTCTCTCTTTCCCTGCCAGGGCTCTCTTTATCTCTCTCTTTCCCTGCCAGGGCTCTCTTTAGCTCTCTCTTTCCCTGCCAGGGCTCTCTTTATCTCTCTCTTTCCCTGCCAGGGCTCTCTTTATCTCTCTCGTTCCCTGTTTGCCTCTCATCCCCTGTCTGCCTCTCTGAATCTCTCTCTACCCCTGTCTGCCTCTCTGAATCTCTCTTCACCTGTCTGCCTCTCTGAATCTCTCTTCACCTGTCTGCCTCTCTGAATCTCTCTCTACCCCTGTCTGCCTCTCTGAATCTCTCTCTACCCCTGTCTGCCTCTCTGAATCTCTCTCTACCCCTGTCTGCCTCTCTGAATCTCTCTTCACCTGTCTGCCTCTCTGAATCTCTCTTCACCTGTCTGCCTCTCTGAATCTCTCTCATCCCCTGTCTGCCTCTCTGAATCTCTCTCTACCCCTGTCTGCCTCTCTGAATCTCTCTCTACACCTGTCTGCCTCTCTGAATCTCTCTCTACCCCTGTCTGCCTCTCTGAATCTCTCTTCACCTGTCTGCCTCTCTGAATCTCTCTCATCCCCTGTCTGCCTCTCTGAATCTCTCTCTACCCCTGTCTGCCTCTCTGAATCTCTCTCTACCCCTGTCTGCCTCTCTGAATCTCTCTTCACCTGTCTGCCTCTCTGAATCTCTCTCTACCCCTGTCTGCCTCTCTGAATCTCTCTACCCCTGTCTGCCTCTCTGAATCTCTCTCTACCCCTGTCTGCCTCTCTGAATCTCTCTCATCCCCTGTCTGCCTCTCTGAATCTCTCTCTACCCCTGTCTGCCTCTCTGAATCTCTCTCTACCCCTGTCTGCCTCTCTGAATCTCTCTCTACCCCTGTCTGCCTCTCTGAATCTCTCTTCACCTGTCTGCCTCTCTGAATCTCTCTCATCCCCTGTCTGCCTCTCTGAATCTCTCTCTACCCCTGTCTGCCTCTCTGAATCTCTCTCTACCCCTGTCTGCCTCTCTGAATCTCTCTCTACCCCTGTCTGCCTCTCTGAATCTCTCTCTACCCCTGTCTGCCTCTCTGAATCTCTCTCTACCCCTGTCTGCCTCTCTGAATCTCTCTTCACCTGTCTGCCTCTCTGAATCTCTCTCTACCCCTGTCTGCCTCTCTGAATCTCTCTCATCCCCTGTCTGCCTCTCTGAATCTCTCTCTACCCCTGTCTGCCTCTCTGAATCTCTCTCTACCCCTGTCTGCCTCTCTGAATCTCTCTCTACCCCTGTCTGCCTCTCTGAATCTCTCTCTACCCCTGTCTGCCTCTCTGAATCTCTCTCTACCCCTGTCTGCCTCTCTGAATCTCTCTTCACCTGTCTGCCTCTCTGAATCTCTCTCTACCCCTGTCTGCCTCTCTGAATCTCTCTCTACCCCTGTCTGCCTCTCTGAATCTCTCTCTACCCCTGTCTGCCTCTCTGAATCTCTCTAATCCCCTGTCTGCCTCTCTGAATCTCTGTCTACCCCTGTCTGCCTCTCTGAATCTCTCTCTACCCCTGTCTGCCTCTCTGAATCTCTCTCTACCCCTGTCTGCCTCTCTGAATCTCTCTCTACCCCTGTCTGCCTCTCTGAATCTCTCTCATCCCCTGTCTGCCTCTCTGAATCTCTCTCTACCCCTGTCTGCCTCTCTGAATCTCTCTTCACCTGTCTGCCTCTCTGAATCTCTCTTCACCTGTCTGCCTCTCTGAATCTCTCTCTACCCCTGTCTGCCTCTCTGAATCTCTCTCTACCCCTGTCTGCCTCTCTGAATCTCTCTTCACCTGTCTGCCTCTCTGAATCTCTCTCTACCCCTGTCTGCCTCTCTGAATCTCTCTCTACCCCTGTCTGCCTCTCTGAATCTCTCTCTACCCCTGTCTGCCTCTCTGAATCTCTCTCTACCCCTGTCTGCCTCTCTGAATCTCTCTCTACCCCTGTCTGCCTCTCTGAATCTCTCTCTACCCCTGTCTGCCTCTCTGAATCTCTCTCTACCCCTGTCTGCCTCTCTGAATCTCTCTCTACCCCTGTCTGCCTCTCTGAATCTCTCTCTACCCCTGTCTGCCTCTCTGAATCTCTCTCTACCCCTGTCTGCCTCTCTGAATCTCTCTCTACCCCTGTCTGCCTCTCTGAATCTCTCTCTACCCCTGTCTGCCTCTCTGAATCTCTCTCTACCCCTGTCTGCCTCTCTGAATCTCTCTCATCCCCTGTCTGCCTCTCTGAATCTCTCTACCCCTGTCTGCCTCTCTGAATCTCTCTCTACCCCTGTCTGCCTCTCTGAATCTCTCTCTACCCCTGTCTGCCTCTCTGAATCTCTCTACCACTGTCTGCCTCTCTGAATCTCTCTCTACCCCTGTCTGCCTCTCTGAATCTCTCTTCACCTGTCTGCCTCTCTGAATCTCTCTACCCCTGTCTGCCTCTCTGAATCTCTCTACCCCTGTCTGCCTCTCTGAATCTCTCTCTACCCCTGTCTGCCTCTCTGAATCTCTCTCTACCCCTGTCTGCCTCTCTGAATCTCTCTCTACCCCTGTCTGCCTCTCTGAATCTCTCACCCCTGTCTGCCTCTCTGAATCTCTCTCTACCCCTGTCTGCCTCTCTGAATCTCTCTCTACCCCTGTCTGCCTCTCTGAATCTCTCTTCACCTGTCTGCCTCTCTGAATCTCTCTTCACCCCTGTCTGCCTCTCTGAATCTCTCTCTACCCCTGTCTGCCTCTCTGAATCTCTCTCTACCCCTGTCTGCCTCTCTGAATCTCTCTTCACCTGTCTGCCTCTCTGAATCTCTCTCTACCCCTGTCTGCCTCTCTGAATCTCTCTCTACCCCTGTCTGCCTCTCTGAATCTCTCTCTACCCCTGTCTGCCTCTCTGAATCTCTCTACCCCTGTCTGCCTCTCTGAATCTCTCTCTACCCCTGTCTGCCTCTCTGAATCTCTCTCTACCCCTGTCTGCCTCTCTGAATCTCTCTCTACCCCTGTCTGCCTCTCTGAATCTCTCTCTACCCCTGTCTGCCTCTCTGAATCTCTCTCTACCCCTGTCTGCCTCTCTGAATCTCTCTACCCCTGTCTGCCTCTCTGAATCTCTCTCTACCCCTGTCTGCCTCTCTGAATCTCTCTCTACCCCTGTCTGCCTCTCTGAATCTCTCTCTACCCCTGTCTGCCTCTCTGAATCTCTCTCATCCCCTGTCTGCCTCTCTGAATCTCTCTCTACCCCTGTCTGCCTCTCTGAATCTCTCTACCCCTGTCTGCCTCTCTGAATCTCTCTCTACCCCTGTCTGCCTCTCTGAATCTCTCTACCCCTGTCTGCCTCTCTGAATCTCTCTCTACCCCTGTCTGCCTCTCTGAATCTCTCTTCACCTGTCTGCCTCTCTGAATCTCTCTACCCCTGTCTGCCTCTCTGAATCTCTCTCTACCCCTGTCTGCCTCTCTGAATCTCTCTCTACCCCTGTCTGCCTCTCTGAATCTCTCTACACCTGTCTGCCTCTCTGAATCTCTCTTCACCTGTCTGCCTCTCTGAATCTCTCTCTACCCCTGTCTGCCTCTCTGAATCTCTCTCTACCCCTGTCTGCCTCTCTGAATCTCTCTCTACCCCTGTCTGCCTCTCTGAATCTCTCTCTACCCCTGTCTGCCTCTCTGAATCTCTCTTCACCTGTCTGCCTCTCTGAATCTCTCTCTACCCCTGTCTGCCTCTCTGAATCTCTCTCTACCCCTGTCTGCCTCTCTGAATCTCTCTCTACCCCTGTCTGCCTCTCTGAATCTCTCTACCCCTGTCTGCCTCTCTGAATCTCTCTCTACCCCTGTCTGCCTCTCTGAATCTCTCTCTACCCCTGTCTGCCTCTCTGAATCTCTCTCTACCCCTGTCTGCCTCTCTGAATCTCTCTCTACCCCTGTCTGCCTCTCTGAATCTCTCTCTACCCCTGTCTGCCTCTCTGAATCTCTCTCTACCCCTGTCTGCCTCTCTGAATCTCTCTACCCCTGTCTGCCTCTCTGAATCTCTCTCTACCCCTGTCTGCCTCTCTGAATCTCTCTCTACCCCTGTCTGCCTCTCTGAATCTCTCTACCCCTGTCTGCCTCTCTGAATCTCTCTCATCCCCTGTCTGCCTCTCTGAATCTCTCTACCCCTGTCTGCCTCTCTGAATCTCTCTACCCCTGTCTGCCTCTCTGAATCTCTCTCTACCCCTGTCTGCCTCTCTGAATCTCTCTACCCCTGTCTGCCTCTCTGAATCTCTCTCTACCCCTGTCTGCCTCTCTGAATCTCTCTTCACCTGTCTGCCTCTCTGAATCTCTCTACCCCTGTCTGCCTCTCTGAATCTCTCTACCCCTGTCTGCCTCTCTGAATCTCTCTACCCCTGTCTGCCTCTCTGAATCTCTCTCTACCCCTGTCTGCCTCTCTGAATCTCTCTACACCTGTCTGCCTCTCTGAATCTCTCTTCACCTGTCTGCCTCTCTGAATCTCTCTCTACCCCTGTCTGCCTCTCTGAATCTCTCTCTACCCCTGTCTGCCTCTCTGAATCTCTCTCTACCCCTGTCTGCCTCTCTGAATCTCTCTTCACCTGTCTGCCTCTCTGAATCTCTACCCCTGTCTGCCTCTCTGAATCTCTCTCTACCCCTGTCTGCCTCTCTGAATCTCTCTCTACCCCTGTCTGCCTCTCTGAATCTCTCTCTCTACCCCTGTCTGCCTCTCTGAATCTCTCTCATCCCCTGTCTGCCTCTCTGAATCTCTCTCTACCCCTGTCTGCCTCTCTGAATCTCTCTCTACCCCTGTCTGCCTCTCTGAATCTCTCTCTACCCCTGTCTGCCTCTCTGAATCTCTCTTCACCTGTCTGCCTCTCTGAATCTCTCTTCACCTGTCTGCCTCTCTGAATCTCTCTCTACCCCTGTCTGCCTCTCTGAATCTCTCTCTACCCCTGTCTGCCTCTCTGAATCTCTCTTCACCTGTCTGCCTCTCTGAATCTCTCTCTACCCCTGTCTGCCTCTCTGAATCTCTCTCTACCCCTGTCTGCCTCTCTGAATCTCTCTCTACCCCTGTCTGCCTCTCTGAATCTCTCTACTCCTGTCTGCCTCTCTGAATCTCTCTACCCCTGTCTGCCTCTCTGAATCTCTCTTCACCTGTCTGCCTCTCTGAATCTCTCTACCCCTGTCTGCCTCTCTGAATCTCTCTACCCCTGTCTGCCTCTCTGAATCTCTCTCTACCCCTGTCTGCCTCTCTGAATCTCTCTCTACCCCTGTCTGCCTCTCTGAATCTCTCTTCACCTGTCTGCCTCTCTGAATCTCTCTTCACCTGTCTGCCTCTCTTACCCTGTATGCCTCTCTTTATCTCTTTCTTTACCTGTCTTCCTTCTCTTTATCTCTCTCTTTCCCTATCTTCCTATCATTATCTCTCTCTTTCCCTGTCTGCCTATCATTATCTCTCTCTTTCCCTGTCTGCCTCTCTGAATCTCTCTACCCCTGTCTGCCTCTCTGAATCTCTCTCTACCCCTGTCTGCCTCTCTGAATCTCTCTCTACCCCTGTCTGCCTCTCTGAATCTCTCTACCCCTGTCTGCCTCTCTGAATCTCTCTACCCCTGTCTGCCTCTCTGAATCTCTCTTCACCTGTCTGCCTCTCTGAATCTCTCTTCACCTGTCTGCCTCTCTGAATCTCTCTCATCCCCTGTCTGCCTCTCTGAATCTCTCTCTACCCCTGTCTGCCTCTCTGAATCTCTCTTCACCTGCCTGCCTCTCTGAATCTCTCTCTACCCCTGTCTGCCTCTCTGAATCTCTCTCTACCCCTGTCTGCCTCTCTGAATCTCTCTCTACCCCTGTCTGCCTCTCTGAATCTCTCTACCCCTGTCTGCCTCTCTGAATCTCTCTACCCCTGTCTGCCTCTCTGAATCTCTCTTCACCTGTCTGCCTCTCTGAATCTCTCTACCCCTGTCTGCCTCTCTGAATCTCTCTACCCCTGTCTGCCTCTCTGAATCTCTCTCTACCCCTGTCTGCCTCTCTGAATCTCTCTCTACCCCTGTCTGCCTCTCTGAATCTCTCTTCACCTGTCTGCCTCTCTGAATCTCTCTTCACCTGTCTGCCTCTCTGAATCTCTCTCTACCCCTGTCTGCCTCTCTGAATCTCTCTCTACCCCTGTCTGCCTCTCTGAATCTCTCTTCACCTGTCTGCCTCTCTTACCCTGTATGCCTCTCTTTATCTCTTTCTTTACCTGTCTTCCTTCTCTTTATCTCTCTCTTTCCCTATCTTCCTATCATTATCTCTCTCTATCCCTGTCTGCCTATCATTATCTCTCTCTTTCCCTGTCTGCCTCGCTTCCCTGTATGCCTCTCTGAATCTATTACTTCATCTGTCTGCCTCTCTTACCCTGTATGCCTCGCTTTATCTCTCTTGTACCCTGTCTGCCCCTGTTAGTCTATCTCTTTTTTCCCTGTATGCCTCTCTTTATCTCACTCTTTACCTGTCTGCCTCTCTTTCTCTCTATTTCCCCATCTGCCTCTGTCTGCCTCTTCAGCTCTCTCCTCACCTGTCTGCCTCTCTTTACCTCTCCTTTTCCCTGTTTGCCTCTCTTCCACTGCCAGCCTCTCTTTATCTATCTTGTACCCTGTCTGCCTCTCTTTACCTCTCTTGTACCGTCTGTCTCTCTTTATCTCTATTTAACCTGTCTGCCTCTCTTAGTCTCTCTTTTTTTCCCTGTCTGTCTTTCTTCATTTCCCTCTTTACCTGTTCTCCTCTCTTTATCTCTCTCTTCCACTGTATGCCTCTCTTTATATTTCTGCCCCTGTCAATCTCTCTATCTGCCTCTTTGTCTATCTGTGCCTTTCTCTGTGCCCCTCTCTATCCATCTCTCTTTTCCCAGTGGAATCCTGCTGGTTTTGATGAGAGGAGATTGGATGGGCAGCTGTCAGGAGATAAAAAACAGAGAGATGGAGAGGGAGGATAGATGAGGAGAAGGGAGACGATGATGAGAGAAGAGAGCAGACAGTAGATACAATATACGTAGGATATATATTTTTTTAAATGCCCGTTTTGCATGTTATTTTGACGTGAATACGTGTCACATATCAGTTTGCAGACAATGTAAAACAAATACAATAATTATTGACTTAATAAAGCCGCATACCAGCATGGTCTCTTTTTTACGTTCTTGAGTAAGGCAGCTCCAAAATGCAGGTGTTCCAGCCTGATGATGCCCATCCAAGAAGGCTCATGGTGATTGGCCACAGATAAAATTATGTCAAATCACATTATATCTACTGTAGTTTTGATTGGACTGATCATGACAACATCATACTTTCAGAATCTTAGCTAGCAAGCTAAACAATCAATCAACATCATGAATCACAATCTGCAATCTACTGGCAAATCCTTTTCAATCCTTGTCATATGAAGAGAAATTATAGATCAAACGTATCGAAGTTCATCGGCCATTGGACATAAACATTACACAACAAGTTGGTCATCGCAAATTCAACAATGAGTGGTTTGGAAGGAGTCAGTGGCTAAATGCAAGCGTTCACATTCAACACCATGGGCCAGTAAAGATTGAATACATTGGCCATGCTGTTAACCTGTTGAGTGTAGGGGGCAGTATTTTGATGTTTGGATGAAAAACGTACCCAAATTAAACTGCCTATTTCTCAGGCCCAGAAGCTAGAATATGCATATAATTGTCAGATTAGGATAGAAAATACTCTAAAGTTTTAAAAACTGTCAAAATATTGTCTGTGAGTATAACAAAACTGATATTGCAGGTGAAAACCTGAGGAAAATCCAACTAGGAAGTGCCTCTTATTTTGAAAGCTCCCTGTTCCATTGCATGCCTTCCCTCCATTTTAAGGGATATCAACCAGATTCCTTTCCCCATGGCTTCCACATGGTGTGAACAGTCTTTAGACATAGTTTCAGCCTTTTATTCTGAAAAATGAGCGAGAACGATCACATCGCTTCAGTGGATGGCTGGGTGCCAGCAGAGTTTTGCATGCGCAACAGCTTGGAGCAGACATTTTCTCTCTCTCTCCTATTGAAAAAGCTACGGTCCTGGTTGAAATATTATCGATTATATATTGTAAAAACAATCTGAGGATTGATTATAAAAAAATGCTTGACATGTTTCTACGAACTTTATGGATACTATTTGGAATTTTCATCTGCCCTGTCGTGACCGCTCGAGCCTGTGGATTTCTGAACAAAACACGCGAACCAGAGGGAGGTATTTTGGATATAAAGATAATCTTTATGGAACAAAAGAAACATTTATTGTGTAACTGGGAGTCTATTTTGAAGCAAAATCTCAAGACATCAGTCAGGAAGTTAAAGCTTGGTTGCAATTGGGTCTTCCAAATGGACAATGACCCAAAGCATACCTCCAAAGTTTTGGAAAAATGGCTTAACGACAACAAAGTCAAGGTATTTAGAGTGGCCATCACAAAACCCCCTTAATCCTATAGAAAATGTATGGGCAGAACTGAAAAAGAGTGTGCGAGCAAGGAGGCCTACTGGAGGAATGGGCCAAATGGGCCAAAAGTCACCCAACTTATTGTGGGAAGCTTGTGGAAGGCTACCCGAAATATTTGACCCAAGTTAAACCATTTAAAGGCAATGCTAACAAATACTAATTGAGTGTATGTTAACTTCTGACCCACTGGGAATGTGATGAAAGAAATGAAAGCTGAAATAAATCATTCTCTCTACTATTATTCTGACATCTCACATTCTTAAAATATAGTGATGACCCTAACTGACCTAAAACAGGGAATTTTACTAGGTTTAAATGTTAGGAATTGTGAAACGGAGTTTAAATGTATTTGTCTAAAGGTGTATGTAAACATCCGACTTCAACTGTGTATATATGTCACGTTCTGACCTTAGTTCCTTTGTTTTGTCTTTTGTTTTAGTATGGTCAGGGCGTGAGTTGGGTGGGTTGTCTGTTAGTTTTTCTATGATTTACTATTTCTGTGTTTGGCCTGATATGGTTCTCAATCAGAGGCAGCTGTCGATCGTTGTCCCTGATTGAGAACCATATTTAGGTAGCCTGTTTCCTATTGTGTTTTGTGGTTATTTTCAGTCTTTGTGTGTCTGCACCAGAGCAGCCAGAGCCGCCAGTCTGCATGGAGCAGCCAGAGCCGCCAGTCTGCATGGAGCAGCCAGTGCCGCCAGTCTGCATGGAGCAGCCAGAGCCACCAGTCAGCCAGGATCTGCCAGAACCGCCATTCAGCCAGGATCTGCCAGAGCAGCCAGTCAGCCAGGTTCTGCCAGAACCGCCATTCAGCCAGGAGCTGCCAGACCAGCCAGTCAGCCAGGAACTGCCAGAGTCGTCAGCCAGTACGGAGCTGCCCCTCTGTCCCGAGCTGCCCCTCTGTCCCGAGCTGCCCCTCTGTCCAGAGCTGCCCCTCTGTCCCGAGCTGCCCCTCTGTCCCGAGCTGCCCCTCAGTCCAGTGGGGTCATTTAGAAGGGTCGCCGTGGTTAGGAGGCCACAGGAGCGGACAATGTGGCGGACTAAGACTATGGTGAAGTGGGGGCCACGTCCAGCACCAGAGCCGCCACCGCGGACAGATGCCCACCCAGACCCTCCCCAATAGGTTCAGGTTTTGTGGCCGGAGTCCGCACCTTCGGGGGGGGGACTGTCACAACCTGACCATAGTTTGCTTTGTATGTTTCTATGTTTTGTTTGGTCAGGGTGTGATCTGAGTGGGCATTCTATGTTGTGTTTGGCCTGATATGGTTCTCAATCAGAGGCAGGTGTTAGTCATTGTCTCTGATTGGGAACCATATTTAGGTAGCCTGTTTGGTGTTGGGTTTTGTGGGTGGTTGTCTCCTGTGTCAGTGTTTGTACCACACGGGACTGGTTGGTGTTGGGTTTTGTGGGTGGTTGTCTCCTGTGTCAGTGTTTGTACCACACGGGACTGGTTGGTGTTGGGTTTTGTGGGTGGTTGTCTCCTGTGTCAGTGTTTGTACCACACAGGACTGGTTGGTGTTGGGTTTTGTGGGTGGTTGTCTCCTGTGTCAGTGTTTGTACCACACAGGACTGGTTTCGGGTTTTCACATTTATTGTTTTGTAGTTTGTTCATGTATAGTTTTCCTTATTAAAAAACCATGAACTTCAACCACGCTGTGTATTGGTCCGCCTCTCCTTCGACGGAAGAATCCCGTTACAGTTAGTCACGTCTGTGTTTTTTGTCTCAGTTGTTGAATCTTGTTATGTTCATACAAATATGCATACATGTTAAGTTTGCTGAAAATAAACGCAGTTGACAGTGAGAGGACGCTTCTTTTTTTGCTGAGTTTATATATATATACTATATATATAAATATATATGTATATATATAGGGGGGGGTGGGTGACCTCCCCTCTCCCTTCTAATGACCGTCTCATTCTATAGGTCTTTATCCCATCACTGTGATGCTGGGACACGCCTAGATCCACAGTGGAATTTAGAATTCACTCTTCCTTCTGAAACACATTCAGAACCACAGATATAATTTTACACAGCTTTCCCCTCAGGACATCAATACAGAGATATTATTACACAACACTTCTCCCTCCGAACTCTTGGAATGTGTTTGTCCCTGTAACAGGGCCTGGCTCGTCCTGCTATTCTTAACAGAGCAGCTTTGTCTCATATTGTAGTTTTTATAACGTTTTATTTTAATTTGAGGGAGACTCTGAAGAGGTCCATGATATAAGTGCCCTGGTATGGTGGACCAGATGTCATGTCCCTTCAGAGTAAACAGAAACAGTCAGTGATTGTGTATATTACATATCGTACATGAGTTATTTCAGTGTTGGTATTTTTTGTTCAACACCCCAAAGCCACCAGCACCCCTCCTTCTGTCCTCCCAGCTAAGTGTCTTTGACCCACTCTGGAGGAAAGGTCGACCGATTAATCGGAATGGCCGATTAATAGGGCCGATTTCAAGTTTTCATAACAATCGGAAATCGGTATTTTTGAACACCGATTTGGCCAATTTTTTTTGTATTTTCTTTTTTACACCTTTATTTAACTAGACAAGTCAGTGACGGCCTAGGAACAGTGGGTTAACTGCCTTGTTCAGGCTCAGAACGACAGATTGTTACCTTGTCAGCTCGGGGATTCAAACTTGCAATCTTACAGTTAACTAGTCCAACGCTCTAACCACCTGCCTCTCATTGCACTCCACAAGGATCCTACCTGTTACGCGAATGCAGTAAGAAGGCAAGGTAAGTTGCTAGCTAGCATTAAACTAATCTTATAAAAAACAGTCAATCAATCATAATCACTAGTTAACTACACATGGTTGATATTACTAGTTTATCTAGCGTGTCCTGCGTTGCATATATTCGATGCGGTGCGCATTCGCGGAAAAAGGACTGTTGTTGCTCCAATGTGTACCTAACCATAAACATCAATGCCTTTCTTAAAATCAATACACAGAAGTATATATTTTTAAACCTGCATATTTAGCTAAAAGAAATCCAGGTTAGCAGGCAATATTAACCAGGTGAAATTGTGTCACTTCTCTTGCTTTCATTGCACGCAGAGCCAGGGTATATGCGATAATAAGAAACGTTTTGTTTTCGAAATTATAGTTTCGGGATTCGACCATATTCATTCAGTATTGTTGTAATTGTCATTATTACAAATAAATATAAAAAATCAGCCAATTAATCGTTATCGTCTTTTTTTGGTCCTCCAATAATCTGTATCTGTATCAGAGTTGAAAAATCATAATCGGTCGGCCTCTACTCTGGACTGATATGTCCATATTACAGCTTTATAGGGCTGTTTGGTTTTAGTGCATCTTTATCCAACTAACACTCTCTTTATGTGTCTCGCTCTCTCTCTCTGTGTGTGTGTCTCTCAATCTCTCTCCCTTGCTATATTTTCTATTTTCCCATTACTCTTAACTTGCTTGGTTACCAGATACACACACCTCAAGGGTACGATGGACATTTTTTCTTTCTTCAGTGAGGTTGGTTGGTAGACTCAGTGGCTCCTTTAGTAACCGGAACCAGAGAGCCTGAGGGTCAGACATACCGCTATACCCAAAACAGATGTCTCTTCATCACATCACACAGCTGCTTCAGCTGCTCTGCAGGAAATTCATTGCCTGAATCGGTAAACGTTCTCACAGCGAAACTGGAATATGATGTATTTACAGAAATTACAAAATTAATTTAACATTTCACAATTTACAGAAGACTGTTAGTCCCCTAATATAATCCCTACGTTGCCTAGACTTTAGCTCAGTGGGCCAAAGTGGTCTTGAGGCTCATGGACGACCAAGGTTTGATAGTGGTCCTGCAGAGCTATCTTCTGTTCACATCCTGTTTGGGATGTAAAAGACACAGGCCCAGAAATCACACACATATCATTAAGAAATTTGTTTGACTGAGTCTGGGCCATGTCCCAGATGTGCTCCATACCCACACATTTATACGTTTCCACACTTATGCATGTACGCACACACACACACACACAAAAACACACACACACACACACACACAACAACACACACACACACACACACACACACACACACACACACACACACACACACACACACACACACACACACACACACACACACACACACACACACACACACACACACACACGCACAGACAGATGTAGGTGGTGAAAAGCCTCTCACAGTGGCAGAAACATTAAACAGTGTAACCATGGGAACTATTCCTGCCTGATTGATAATGCCAAATCATAGAAATGCATTGAATAGAACATGAAAGATTCTGAATAGAACAACACTCAATGGGAATGACCATTCTACACACCCACATTCTATGCGAGACTTGTGCATATTGAAATGGCGCCCTCTAGCCGCAATAAGAGGGAGGGCCCTGGTGTATGATTAAATCATAAACACATCTGATTCACACAGTGATGATGGTGTTTTTTGTTGTTGAATTTAAACATTTTGATAACCTTTTGAGGGTTGAGCTAAAATATCTGGTGGTGACTCATGGAGTTGCAGGACTGACAATGGCAAGTGTTTTATGCTTGGATTGGCTTTCTTTAGCTGAAGATGTGCTGGAACTTTGCAATTCCATGGTAACAGAATGATGCTGAACACAGATTTCTCTCTGAAAAAAATGTATGTTAAAAAAACAAACAATGATTGCAAAGTTAAACAAACCATACAACTTTATGCACAAAAAATACTTTTAACAATTTCTGCACAGTTTTTCAAGTAAATGTGTTTTTGTAAAATGTCTAAATGTTTTTTGAACAATTTTTAAATGTGTTTTTGGAAATTGTTAAGTCATCCTTGTGCATAGGTTTGTGTTCTGTTCTATGGTTTGTGTAACTTTGCCATTGTTGGTTTAGTTTGACATACATTTTTTAAAGAGAAAAATCTGTGTCTCAGGATCATTCTGCTACAGTGGAATCGCCCATTTAGAACAGAGTAAAGTTGGACAGCAGCAGAGAGAAAGCAGAGGTCTGGACAGACTGTAGAATTCATAGAACTTAGTTGAACTGGAACCATAAGGACTGGATGATTATCCAGAAGACATCGCACTGCTCAGATATGAGGCCACTCTGTCTTTCTGCAACACAGCAGTTAGGAGAGAATTACATCTGGATTGCATGTGTGTCTTTATATGTCAGTGCACGTGTTCTAACATCAGATCAGAGACAGTTATCTGTCTGTTGATGATGTATGACCTCATCAGCTGTATATGAGCAGACTGCTGGTGATTTAGTGCTACCACTCACATACTGTACACACCCAACTTTCTGACAGTGCTGATGGAGAGAGTGGGAGGGTTGGCTGGGTACATATGGAGGGGAATGGGAGACTGAGGAGAGAGTGGAGGAGATAACAGTGGGGATATAGGCAGTACAGTTTTGGAGGGTCTGGGCAGGGGAATAGGTACCACATGGAGAGAGCGAGAGAGAGAGAGAGAAAGAGGGGAGGAGAGAGTGAGAGAGGAAAGAGAGAGAGGTTTTAATTTAAAGTAGGCAGACAGCCATAACTTCACTCTTTGTCTGCCTGGAGAAAAACTATGGACTTGGCTCTTTCTCAGCCTGTACTGGCTCTCCTTCACTGTATACTGTTATATTTTATGACTTTTCCCTCTATCACTCTGTCTCTTGTAATCACAAGGTTGCTGGTTCAAGTCTTGTTCCAGCTGTTACCTCTCAATCGTTACACATATGGGTAAAATTCTGAAAATGAGCATGGGCCATACTTGGTCACTGTACTAAACTTGAATGAATGTTTTTGGTGTGAAAAGTGAATATTGCATGGTACTGTTGCTGTTGACCTACACTCCCCTATGTATGTATATAATTTTTCTCCATTTTTATTTGTCTCTATACACCATATCATATAGTTATTATGAGGGGACAGTACCTCATAGGCATTGAGGAGTACACCACATCAATAAGTGCATTCATGACGTCGTCCCCACAGTGACTGTACATACATACCCCAACCAGAAGCGATGTATTACAGGCAACATCCGCACTGAGCTAAAGGGTAGAGCTGCCGCTTTCAAGGAGCGGGACTCTAACCTGGACGCTTATAAGAAATCCTGCTATACCCTCCGACGAACCATCAAACAGGCAAAGCGCCAATACAGGACTAAGATTGAATCGTATCACACCGCATTCGACACTAGTCAGACACCCTAGACCCACTCCAATTTGCTTACCGCCGAAATAGGTCCACAGACGATGCAATCTCAACCACACTGCACACTGCCCTAAACCCATCTGGACAAGAGGAATACCTATGTGAGAATGCTGTTCATCGACTACAGCTCGGCATTCAACACCATAGTATCCTCCAAGCTCGTCATCAAGCTCGAGACCCTGGGTCTCGACCCCGCCCTGTGCAACTGGGTACTGGACTTCCTGACGGGCCGCCCCCAGGTGGTGAGGGTAGGCAACAACATCTCCTCCCCGCTGATCCTAAACACGGGGGCCCCACAAGGGTGTGTTCTGAGCCCTCTCCTGTACTCCCTGTTCACCCACGACTGCGTGGCCACGCACGCCTCCAACTCAATCATCAACTTTGCGGACGACACAACAGTGGTAGGCTTGATTACCAACAACGACGAGATGGCCTACAGGGAGGAGGTGAGGGCCCTCGGAGTGTGGTGTCAGGAAAATAACCTCACACTCAACGTCAACAAAACTAAGGAGATGATTGTGGACTTCAGGAAACAGCAGAGGGAACACCCCCCTATCCACATCGATGGAACAGTAGTGGAGAGGGTAGCAAGTTTTAAGTTCCTCGGCATACACATCACAGACAAACTGAATTGGTCCACTCACACAGACAGCGTCGTGAAGAAGGCGCAGCAGCGCCTCTTCAACCTCAGGAGGCTGAAGAAATTTGGCTTGTCACCAAAAGCACTCACAAACTTCTACAGATGCACAATCGAGAGCATCCTGGCGGGCTGTATCACCGCCTGGTACGGCAACTGCTCCGCCCTCAACCGTAAGGCTCTCCAGAGGGTAGTGAGGTCTGCACAACGCATCACCGGGGGCAAACTACCTGCCCTCCAGGACACCTACACCACCCGATGTTACAGGAAGGCCATAAAGATCATCAAGGACATCAACCACCCGATCCACTGCCTGTTCATCCCGCTATCATCCAGAAGGCGAGGTCAGTACAGGTGCACCAAAGCTGGGACCGAGAGACTGAAAAACAGCTTCTATCTCAAGGCCATCAGACTGTTAAACAGCCACCACTAACATTGAGTGGCTGCTGCCAACACACTGTCATTGACACTGACCCAACTCCAGCCACTTTAATAATGGGAATTGATGGGAAATGATGTAAATATATCACTAGCCACTTTAAACAATGCTACCTTATATAATGTTACTTACCCTACATTATTCATCTCATATGCATACGTATATACTGTACTCTATATCATCGACTGCATCCTTATGTAATACATGTATCACTAGCCACTTTAACTATGCCACTTTTTTTACTTTGTCTACATACTCATCTCATATGTATATACTGTACTCGATACCATCTACTGTACGCTGCCCTGTACCATCACTCATTCATATATCCTTATGTACATATTCTTTATCCCCTTACACTGTGTATAAGACAGTAGTTTTGGAATTGTTAGTTAGATTACTTGTTGGTTATCACTGCATTGTCGGAACTAGAAGCACAAGCATTTCGCTACACTCGCATTAACATCTGCTAACCATGTGTATGTGACAAATACAATTTGATTTGATTTGATGTGGCAGGGCTTGCAAACTATTGAAGAGTACAAAGGGAAGCGCAGCCGCGAGCTGCCCAGTGACATAAACCTACCAGACAAGCTAAATCACTTATATGCTTGCTTTGAGGCAAGCAACACTGAAACATGCATGAGAGCACCAGCTGTTCCGAATGACTGTGTGATCACGCTCTCCGTAGCCAATGTGAATAAGACCTTTAAACAGGTCAACATTCACAAGGCTGCAGGCCCAGATGGATTACCATGATGTGGACTCCGAGCATACACTGACCAACTGGCAATTGTCTTTACTGACATTTTCAACCAGTTCCTGACCGAGTCTGTAATACCAACATGTTTCAAGCAGACCACCATAGTCCCTGTGCCCAAGAACACTAAGGTAACCTGCCAAAATGACTGCTGACTCGTAGCACTCACGTCTGTAGCCATGAAGTTCTTGGAAAGGCTGGTCATGGCTCACATCAACACCATTATCCTGTAAACCCTAGACCCAGTCCAATTTGCATACTCCCCCAACAGATCCACAGATGATGCAATCTCTATTGCACTCAACACTGCCCTTTCCCACCTGGACAAAAGGAACACCTATGTGAGAATGCTATTCATTGACTACAGCTCAGCATTCAACACCATAGTGCCCTCAAAGCTCATCACTTAGCTAAGGACCCTGGGACTAAACACCTCCCTCTGAAATTGGAGCCTGGACTTCCTGAAGGGCCGCCCCCAGGTGGTAAGGGTAGGGAACAACACATCTGCACGCTGACCCTCACCACGGGGGCCCCTCAGGGGTGCCTGCTCAGTCCCCTACTGTACTCCCCATTCACTCATGACTGCATGGCCAGGCATGACTCCAACACCATCATCAACTTAGCAGATGACACACCAGTGGTAGGCCTGATCACTGACAACGATGAGACAGCCTATAGGGAGGAGGTCAGAGGCCTGGCCGTGTGGTGCCAGGACAACAACCTATCCCTCAACTTGCTCAAGACAAAGGAGATGAATGTGGACTACAGGAAAAGGACGACCGAGCACTCCCCATTCTCATCGATTCGGCTGTAGTAGAACAGGTTGAGAGATTCAAATTCCTTGGTGTCCACATCACCAACAAACTATCACGTCTAAACACACTAAGAGAGTTGTGAAGAGGGCACAACAAAGCCTACTGCCCCTCAGAAGACTGAAAAGATTTGGTATGGGTTCACAGATCCTCAAAAGGTTCTACAGCTGCACCATCAAGAACATCCTGACTGCTGGCATCACTGCCTGGTATGGCAACTGCTCGGCCTCCGACCGCAAGGCACTACAGAGGGTGGTGCGAACGGCCCAGTACATCACTGGGGCCAAGCTTCCAGCCATCCATGACCTCTACACCAGGCGGTGTCAGAATTGTAAAAATGGTCAAAGACTTCAGCCACCCTAGTCATAGACTATTCTCTCTGCTACCGCACGGCAAACTGTACTGGAGCGCCAAGTCTAGGTCCAAAAGGCTTCTTAACAACCTCTACCCCCAAGTCATAAGACTCCTGAACATCTAATCAAAGGGCTACTCAGACCCCTATTTTACGCTGCTGAAACTCTCTGTTTCTAATCTATGCATAGTCACTTTAACTCGACCTACATTAACATATTACCTCAATTGCCTCGACTAACCGGTGCCGCCGCATATTAAGTCTGTACCGGTACCCCCTGTTTATAGCCTCGCTTGTAATTTTACTGCTGCAGTTTAATTATTTGTTACTTATATTTTCTATTTTCTATTTTTTACTTAAAACATATTTTCTTGAAGCATTGTTGGTTAAGGGCTTGTAAGTAAACATTTCACTGTAAGGTCTACCTGTTGTATTCGGCGCATGTGCCAAATACAATTTGATTTGATTTGACATAATGGCACCTTTTATTTAATGGTAGTTTCATACATATCTGATTTACCATTTCAAAATTAAAGCACTTTATATATTTACTTCCCCCATTTGAAGATGTCATAAGTATTTGACAACTTCAAGTTTAGATGCATTTAGCTTATAGTTTGCTTTGGTTGGGTTTCAGATTATATTTTGTCTAATAGAAGGTGAATGGTGAATGCTGTATTTTGTCATTTTGGAGTACATTTTTATTGTAAGTAAGAATAAAATATGTTTGTGAACACTTCTACATGAATGTGGATACTACCACGATTAGGGATAATGGCTCGAGGGCGCCAGGCTGCCCATCATTACGCATACCTGTCACTTTCGTTATGCGCATCAGCGCTTCATTGGACACACCTGTACTTGCCTTCCCTATATCTGTCTGTTGTAATGTTTTTCATGTCCAGACTCTGTCCTGTCCTGTTTCATGTCTGTTTATTAATTAAACGTTCACTCCCTGTACTTGCTTCTCATCTCCAAGCGTCTGTCCTTACAGAATGATGACAACCAATATTGGATGCCGTTGCCGAATGTGCTTCAGCTGGCTCGTTGGGCTTCCATGCCTCCGCTGGCTCGTTGGGCTTCCATGCCTTAGCTGGCTCGTTGGGCTTCCATGCCTCCGCTGGCTCGTTGGGCTTCCATGCCTCCGCTGGCTCGTTGGGCTTCCATGCCTCAGCTGGCTCGTTGGGCTTCCATGCCTCCGCTGGCTCGTTGGGCTTCCATACCTCCGCTGGCTCGTTGGGCTTCCATGCCTCCGCTGGCTCGTTGGGCTTCCATGCCTTAGCTGGCTCGTTGGGCTTCCATGCCTCCGCTGGCTCGTTGGGCTTCCATGCCTCAGCTGGCTCGTTGGGCTTCCATGCCTCCGCTGGCTCGTTGGGCTTCCATGCCTCCGCTGGCTCGTTGGGCTTCCATGCCTCCGCTGGCTCGTTGGGCTTCCATGCCTCCGCTGGCTCGTTGGGCTTCCATGCCTCCCTGGCTGGCTCATGTAGCTGGGGCTTCCATGCCTCCGCTGGCTCGTTGGGCTTCCATGCCTTAGCTGGCTCGTTGGGCTTCCATGCCTCCGCTGGCTCGTTGGGCTTCCATGCCTTAGCTGGCTCGTTGGGCTTCCATGCCCATGCCTCCATGCCTCAGCTGGCTTGTTGGGCTTCCATGCCTTAGCTGGCTCGTTGGGCTTCCATGCCTCAGCTGGCTCGCTTCCATGCCTCAGCTGGGTTTCCATGCCTTAGCTGGCTCCATGCCTTAGCTGGCTCGTTGGGTTTCCATGGTTTGGCTCTGGCATGCCTTAGCTTTGGAAGGCCTGGCAAGGCTGGAAGGCCAAACTCCTCAGCCCGGCTCGTCAGGCTTCTACGCCTCAGCCCGGCTCATCAGGCTCCTACGCCTCAGCCGGCTCGTCAGACTCTCACGCCTCAGCCGGATCATCAGGCTCTCATGCCTCATACCCCCCCAAAAATGCTAACCTCCCCTGTTATTGGTAATGGTGAGAGGTTAGCATGCTTTGTTGTAGCCTCTAACATTCTCACTCATCATTGTCAATGATTCATTAATTATATTTTTAATCATGGCATTATCAGGATTGATTTAGAAGTGTTCAGAAACATGTTATCTACCACTTAGAAAGAAAATTCATTCAGTCACCATTCACCATTCAGTTCTTATTGGGCAACACATGATCTGAAACCCAACCAAAACAAACTACAAATGCACCCAAAGAGTTTGTAGCGACCACAAGCTTTATGTAGTCATTGAGTGATAAGAATATGTCACAAATGCTACATTTGATGATATACAACAAGTGTAATTTGTCCAAACATCTTGACATGACATCTTCAAATGGGGGGACTGTAAAGTGCTTTGATTTCTAAACAGTAAATCATATACAGTCAGAAGTTTACATACACTTAGGTTGGAGTTATTAAAACTTGCTTTTCAACCACTACACAAATTCATTGTAAACTAACTATAGTTTTGGCAAGTCGGTTAAGACATCTACTTTGTGCATGACACAAGTAATTTTTCTAACAATTGTTTACAGATAGATTTTTTCACTTATAATTCACTGTATCACAATTCCAGTGGGTCAGAAGTTTACATACGCTAAGTTGACTGTGCCTTTAAACAGCTTGGAAAATTCCAGAAAATGATGTCATGGCTTTAAAAGCTTCTGATAGGCTTATTGACGTAATTTGAGCCAATTGGAGGTGAACCTATGGATGTATTTCAAGGTCTACCTTCAAACTCAGTGCCTCTTTTCTTGACATCATGGGAAAATCAAAATAAATCAGCCAAGACCCCTTTAGACCTCCACAAGTCTGTTTCATCCTTGGGAGCAAATTCCAAACGCCTGAAGGTACCACGTTCATCTCTACAAACAATAGTACACAGGTATAAACACCATGGGACCACACAGCCGTCCCACACCGCTCAGGAAGGAGACGCGTTCTGTCTCCTAGAGATGAACGTACTTTGTGTGCGAAAAGTGCAAATCAATCCCAGAACAACAGCAAAGGACCTTGTGAAGATGCTGGAGGAGACAGGTACAAAGTATCTATATCCACAGTTAAACAAGTCCTATATCGACATAACCTGAAAGGCCGCTCAGCAAGGAAGAAGCCACTGCTCCAAAACCGTCACAAAAAGCCAGACTACAGTATGCAACTGCACATGGGGACAAAGATCGTACTTTTTGGAGAAATGTCCTCTGGTCTGATGAAACAAAAATAGAACTGTTTGGCCTTAATGACCATCGTTATGTTTGGAGGGAAAAGGGGGAGGCTTGTAAGCCTAAGAACACTATCCTAACCGTGAAGCACAGGGGTGGAAGCATCATGTTGTTGGGGTGCTTTATTGCAGGAGGGACTGGTGCACTTCACAAAATAGATGGCATCAAGAGGAGGAAAATTATGTGGATATATTGAAGCAACATCTCAAGACATCGGTCAGGAAGTTAAAGCTTGGTCACAAATGGGTCCTTCAAATGGACAATGACCCCAAGCATGCTTCGAAAGTTGTGGCAAAATGGCTTAAGGACAACAAAGTCAAGGTATTGGAGTGGCCATCACAAAGCCCTGACCTCAATCCCATAGAAAATGTGTGGGCAGAACTGAAAAGGTGTGTGCGAGCAAGGAGGCCTACAAACCTGACTCAGTTACACCAGCTCTGTCAGGAGAAATGGGCCAAAATTCACCCAACTTATTGTGGGAAACTTGTGGAAGGTTACCCAAAACATTTGACCCAAGTTAAACAATTTAAAGGCAATGCTACCAAATACTAATTGAGTGTATGTAAACTTCTGACCCACTGGGAATGTGATGAAAGAATTAAAAGCTGAATTAAATTATTCTCTCTACTATTATTCTGACATTTCACATTCTTAAAATAAAGTGGTGATCCTAACTGACCTAAGAAACTCATTTTTACTCGGATTACAGTTTTTTACAATCACTTTGCCACTAATATCAGAACCTTGTGGTAATTTTTCAAAACTCTGGACACAAAACTCAAAACGGTCATCACTTGTAACCTGCCCAATGTTCAAAACATTGCATTGTGCATTCATATCTTTAAAGAAACCTTACACTTGCAGAATAATTGCAGAATAATTGGTTAAAATAACTCATTTATCATGCAATAGCATAGGAACATTCATTTAGATCACCCACACACAAGATACCGATAGTTTCACTGTGTAGTTGTTCGTACAGTCATTAAATATTGTAGTACAAAATATGTGATACATGTTTCATCATGCTACTACATGTAAATACATCAATGTGAAAGGACTAGTAGAGAGAACTACAGACACAGTGGAATCATTGAACAAAATATGACATTTATTGATGAAATGCAAAAATAATTAGCTACAAAAAAATTAAAACTGCAGTAAAATGTCAGCTGCAGTGTTCCTCACCTGGCTTACTGTAAAAAAAAAAAAACAAAGGAATGATTACTGTACTTCTATATTTCCATCCACCCTGTCTTGTGGATTTGGCCAAAGGTTCTCATCCACATCACAATGGATGTTTTCATTGGCCAAACATCTTGGGAAGAATCTTCAGGCGAATCCAGGCCTGACACTGGTCTGCCGTGATGTCATTGCATGCGTCATCCATGGCCTGGAGAAGGGCGGCTTGTTCGTGAGGGCGCCTACAATATACCTTCCACCTCCATATGGAGAAAAATGTATATCGGGTTAAAAGGAGAGTATGGGGTAAGTACAGGGTGGTAAATTGTGGTTGGGCCTGAAATCATGCTTGCACCATTTGAGAATGGTATGATTGTTGATGCCACACATGGTGATTCCAGCATCTCAGAAACAGCTTCCCTCCTGGGATTTTTGTGCACTACAGTCTCTAGAGTTTACAGAGAATGGTGCGATAAACAAAACACACTCAGTGAGCGGCAGTTCTGTGGGCAAAAACACCTTGTTAATGATAGAGGTCAGAGGAGAATGTCCAGACTCATTCAAGCTAACAGAAAGGCCACAAATCCTCAAATAAGAGCTGTTTAAAACAGTGGTGTGCAGAATGGCATCTCTTAACATACGACACCATGAATAATTCAGGCTGTTGTGGAAGCAAAAGTGGGTCCTACCCAGTACTAGATAAGTGTACCTAATAAAGTGGCCGGTGAGTGTACAGTGATGTCAAATCTGAAAACACGGTCTGGAAAAGTGGTATATGGGACCATAGAAACAGTGTCTGATAAAGAATGATGATAAAACATTACATCCATAGATAATGTAGTCCAATTGGTTCATGTTCCACTGTAATTGATGTCAATGGATCTCGTTATCCTGAAACTTTCATGATCTAAACATGGAATATTGTTTGTCAGTTTCCATAAAACTATGCATTAAGAGTAATGCAACAGTTACTTATCATTTTGAGCAGTTGTATCAATTGATAGTTAGATCATTGTAATGAAATGAATAGACAGTCATTTCAGATGTAATGTGTGAATTGCATTTTGAAATGGTAATACTTTGATGTTTTAAGATGTGTCATTCTGAACAGGTGATTTTAGTTCAATGAACAAATGATCTTAGCTTTATGTGTGTTGTATCCAAGCAATTGGAAAAAGTGTTAGAGTTTTGAAAAATGTGCATTTTGATCATCAGATGTGAGTCCTGTGTCTTGAGTTTTGAAAAATGACATCAAGATTCTGAATTGTGGAAAACTGCTTTTAAATGTATTTGGCTAAGGTGTATGTGAACTTCCGACTTCAACTGTACGTGTGAAAATGCCTTCAAATTAAAGGTGGCATTTGGTACTGTCAACTCATATGAAACATTAGATCTTGAATCCGAAATGCTGGAGTATAGAAACAGATTTAAGATTTTAGCATCACTGAATAAAGAAGAAGGTGAGTGCTTGTGGTTGTTTGACAGAGTAACTTATTCTAGTGGTTAGTTGGCTCTCATTGGCTGCCTGCTGGTGAAAAGACTGAAAGAACCTGGCCAAGAGACAATGGAAGGTTTCCTCATTTCAAGCTTTTGTTTATGGAAAAGCCATTAGCGTGTGTGTGTGTGTGTGTGTGTGTGTGTGTGTGTGTGTGTGTGTGTGTGTGTGTGTGTGTGTGTGTGTGTGTGTGTGTGTGTGTGTGTGTGTGTGTGTGTTTTGTGTGTGTGTGTGTGTGTGTGTGTGTGTGTGTGTGTGTGTGTGTGTGTGTGTGTGTGTGTGTGTGTGTGTGTGTGTGTGTGTGTGTGTGTAGTAGCCTAGAATGGTATGTGCTACCTGTTGGCAGTCTGTCCTAACATAGGCCACAGCTTTAAAAGATCAGTCAAGGTTTTTGAACTATCTTTCATTGAATTATAAACCAGACAGACAAATCTATTTCATAACAATGTTATTGTGAAACTCTGCCAATATGGACCTAAGATTCTGTTACCATGGAAAAGATTTGACAAATTATGATTCCAAAACTTTTTCTGAAGTTCTTCATTCTTGTTTATCTGTCAAGCATCAGTTTGAACTTTGTATATGTTTATCAAAAAGCAGTAACTGCTTTTCTCATCAAACTTTACATCAGTAACATTACAGCTCATAATTAAACATATTATTGTAGATCAAAAGAATCCGATATCATAATAATAGTGCCCTATTTAGCCCCCTATTAATAATCCTCCATTTTAGCCCCCTATTAATAATCCTCCATTTTAGCCCCCATTAATAATCCTCCATTTTAGCCCCCTATTAATAATCCTCCATTTTAGCCCCCCATTAATAATCCTCCATTTTAGCCCCCTCTTTCAGTCCCCAAATAACAATACACATTATAGTTCCCCCTTTAGTCCCCTATTTCAGTCCTCTGCTCATCATAATAGTCCCCTGTTTTAGTAGTCATAGCTAAACTGGGTGACATTATGTCAGACCTATGATGACACTGTTCCCCCGAGGAGGCTGTCATGTGAAACCCTTTGATTCTTCCTCTGGCAACATAGACAGAAACAGCATGTCTGACACTCATAGGGTTGGGCAAAGTGCTTAAACATGTACCCATGTGCACACACAGCCACACAGACACTGTGGAACTGATGGTAGTGTTATGATATCTGTTTGTGCTAGGGGGTGCTCCTTCTGTGTCTTTTTCTCTCTCTGTCGCTCTGTTCCCACACTCCTCTTTCCCTCTCAGTTACCCTCTCTTTCTACCCAGTCCCCAGTCCCCATCCTCTTTCCCTCTCTTCCTCAGTCCCCACCCTCTCTTTCCCTCTCTTCCTCAGTCCCCACCCTCTCTTTCCCTCTCTTCCTCAGTCCCCACCCTCTCTTTCCCTCTCTTCCTCAGTCCCCACCCCTCTTTCCCTCTCTTTCCCTCCCCACCCTCTCTTCCTCAGTCCCCACCCTCTTTTCCCTCTCTTCCTCAGTCCCCACCCTCTTTCTCTTTCCTCAGTACTTCCTCAGTCCCCACCCTCTCTTTCTACTTCTCTCCCTCAGTCCCCACCCTCTGTTTCTCCTTCTCTCCCTCAGTCCCCACCCTCTCTTTCTACTTCTCTCCCTCAGTCCCCACCCTCTGTTTCTCCTTCTCTCCCTCAGTCCCCACCCTCTCTTTCTACTTCTCTCCCTCAGTCCCCACCCTCTGTTTCTCCTTCTCTCCCTCAGTCTCCACCCTCTCTTTCTACACACTCCCTCGGTCCTCCCAACCTCCCTTTCTCCCTTAATCCCCCACAAGATCGCCTTCTTCCAGTCCCTCCCTCTCTCCAACCCCTCCCTTCTTCTCTCTATCCCCACTGCCTTCCTCTTCTCTACCCTCCTCCCTCTCCCTCCCTCTGTCCTACCGTTTTTCTCTCTCCCTTTGTCCCCATAGCGACCAGCAGTAACCCTGGAAAGCGCTGGAATATTTCCATTGTACACAGCTGAGATGCACAAAAGATGCACACACACACATTCACACACAAAACCTGGGCCTGTTGCCTGGATCATAATACCAGAGATTGTCCCTTTGCATATTGATGAAGTACAGTGCATGGAGATTAAGGGCACTCCGAAGAGCACCTGATCCTGATGGCATGCAGCCTTTGAAAACTTGACCAGATTAGAATTCAAACCCCATGCCATGATATCACACATGTCTTTCTACCTCTATCCTTTATAACCATTTCCCTCCTTCTCTCACTCTCTCTCTTCATTTTAGATAACATGTTTCCACCAAATGTTGCAGGATAGACAGTTACTATAGGGTGTTGTCTGAGTGGAAAGAGGGAGAAGAGAAAGAGGGGGAGAGAGAGAGCGAAAGTAGAGAGAGAGAGAGTGAAAGTAGATAGAGAGAGAGAGTAGAGAGAGAGAGAGTAGAGAGAGAGAGAAGAGAGAGAGAGAGTAGGTAGAGAGAGAGCAAAAGTAGGTAGAGAGAGCAAAAGTAGAGAGAGAGAGCAAAAGTAGAGAGAGAGAGGAGAGAGAGAGAGAGAGAAGAGAGAGAGAGAGTAGAGAGAGAGAGAGCAAAAGTAGGTAGAGAGAGAGAGATGGTAGAGAGAGAGAGCAGAGAGAGAGTAGAGAGAGCAGAGGGAGAGAGTAGAGAGAGGAGAGAGAGAGAGAGAGAGAGAGAGAGAGAGAGAGAGAGAGAGAGAGAGAGAGAGAGAGAGAGAGAGAGAGAGAGAGAGAGAGAGAAAGTGAAGGGTATCGAGGAGGTCAAGGACCTTGCCTGTGTACCTCAGGAACGTATTTGGCAGTTTGTTTAAATTCTTACGGCATCCTGAACACACACATACACACAATTACCACCAACCACTATTATATGCTCATCGGTGCAGACCAGAGGTGGGACCTAGTCACTATTATTTGAGTCATATTCAGGTTTCAAGTCACAAGGTCCAAATCTCAAGTCGAGTCTCAAGTAGACCGGGTCGAGTCATGTCCAAGTCATGCATTCTAAGAGCAAGTTAAGTCGAGTTGAATCACAAGTTTTTAAGTGAAGTCTCAAGTCTAGAGGAAGAAAATCTATACATGCCATGAGTTATTCAGCTACAAAGTGGTGTCTATTTATTGAGGCTACCAGACAGCTCTTTTCATTATTTTGTCTACAACACATTTGATTATGTCACTGTAAAATAGGGACCTTGAAGCAGTGGTAAGGGAAAAAACTGAGTTTAAATGTATTTGGCTTAGGTGTATGTGAACTTCTGACTTCAAATGCACGCATGAAAATGCCTTCAAATTAAAGGAGGAATTCTGTACTGTCAACTCATATGAAACATTAGATCTTGAATCCGAAATGCTGGAGTATAGAAACAGATTTAAGATTTTAGCATCACTGAATAAAGAAGAAGGTGAGTGCTTGTGGTTGTTTGACAGAGTAACTTATTCTAGTGGTTAGTTGGCTCTCATTGGCTGCCTGCTGGTGAAAAGACTGAAAGAACCTGGCCAAGAGACAATGGAAGGTTTCCTCATTTCAAGCTTTTGTTTATGGAAAAGCCATTAGTGTGTGTGTGTGTGTGTGTGTGTGTGTGTGTGTGTGTAGTAGCCTAGAATGGTATGTGCTACCTGTTGGCAGTCTGTCCTAACATAGGCCACAGCTTTAAAAGATCAGTCAAGGTTTTTGAACTATCTTTCATTGAATTATAAACCAGACAGACAAATCTATTTCATAACAATGTTATTGTGAAACTCTGCCAATATGGACCTAAGTTTCTGTTACCATGGAAAAGATTTGAAAAATTATGATTCCAAAACTTTTTCTGAAGTTCTTCATTCTGTTTGTCTGTCAAGCATCAGTTTGAACTTTGTATATGTTTATCAAAAAGCAGTAACTGCTTTTCTCATCAAACTTTCCATCAGTAACATTACAGCTCAAAATTAAACATATTATTGTAGATCAAAAGAATCCGATATCATAATAATAGTGCCCTATTTAGCCCCCCCCTATTAATAATCCTCCATTTTAGCCCCTATTAATATCCTCCATTTTAATAATCCTCCATTTTCCATTTTAGCCCCTATTAATAATCCTCCCCCCATTAATAATCCTCCATTTTAGCCCCCCCTATTAATAATCCTCCATTTTAGCCCCCATTTTAGCCCCTATTAATAATCCTCCATTTTAGCCCTATTAATAATCCTCCATTTTAGTCCCTCCAAATAACAATACACATTATAGTTCCCCCTTTAGTCCCCTATTTCAGTCCTCTGCTCATCATAATAGTCCCCTGTTTTAGTAGTCATTTAGCTAAACTGGGTGACATTATGTCAGACCTATGATGACACTGTTCCCCTGAGGAGGCTGTCATGTGAAACCCTTTGATTCTTCCTCTGGCAACATAGACAGAAACAGCATGTCTGACACTCATAGGGTTGGGCAAAGTGCTTAAACATGTACCCATGTGCACACACAGCCACACACACACACAGACACTGTGGAACTGATGGTAGTGTTATGATATCTGTTTGTGCTAGGGGGTGCTCCTTCTGTGTCTTTTTCTCTCTCTGTCGCTCTGTTCCCACACTCCTCTTTCCCTCTCTTACTCAGTCCCCACCCTCTCTTTCTACCCATTCCCTCAGTCCCAATCCTCTCTTTCCTTCTCTTCCTCAGTCCCCACCCTCTCTTTCCCTCTCTTCCTCAGTCCCCACCCTCTCTTTCCCTCTCTTCCTCAGTCCCCACCCTCTCTTTCCCTCTCTTCCTCAGTCCCCACCCTCTCTTTCCCTCTCTTCCTCAGTCCCCACCCTCTCTTTCCCTCTCTTCCTCAGTCCCCACCCTCTCTTTCCTTCTCTTCCTCAGTCCCCACCCTCTCTTTCTACCCATTCCCTCAGTCCCCACCCTCTCTTTCCCTCTCTTCCTCAGTCCCCACCCTCTCTTTCCCTCTCTTCCTCAGTCCCCACCCTCTCTTTCTACTTCTCTCCTTCAGTCCCCACCCTCTCTTTCCCTCTCTTCCTCAGTCCCCACCCTCTCTTTCCCTCTCTTCCTCAGTCCCCACCCTCTCTTTCTACTTCTCTCCCTCAGTCCCCACCCTCTCTTTCTACTTCTCTCCCTCAGTCCCCACCCTCTCTTTCTACTTCTCTCCCTCAGTCCCCACCCTCTCTTTCTACTTCTCTCCCTCAGTCTCCACCCTCTCTTTCTACTCACTCCCTCGGTCCTCCCAACCTCCCTTTCTCCCTTAATCCCCCACAAGATCGCCCTCTTCCAGTCCCTCCCTCTCTCCAACCCCTCCCTTCTTCTCTCTATCCCCACTGCCTTCCTCTTCTCTACCCTCCTCCCTCCCTCTCCCTCCCTCTGTCCTACCGTTTGTGTCTCTCCCTTTGTCCCCATAGCTACCAGCAGTAACCCTGGAAAGCGCTGGAATATTTCCATTGTACGCAGCTGAGATGCACAAAAGATGCACACACACACATTCACGCACAAAACCTGGGCCTGTTGCCCGTATCATAATTCCAGAGATTGTCCCTTTGCATATTGATGAAGTACAGTGCATGCAGATTAAGGGCACTCCGAAGAGCACCTGATCCTGATGGCATGCAGCCTTTGAAAACTTGACCAGGTTATAATTCAAACCCCATGCCATGATATCACACATGTCTTTCTACCTCTATCCTTTATAACCGTTTCCCTCCTTCTCTCGCTCTCTCTCTTCATTTTAGATAACATGTTTCCACCAAATGTTGCAGGATAGACAGTTACTATAGGGTGTTGTCTGAGTGGAAAGAGGGAGAAGAGAAAGAGGGGGAGAGAGAGAGCGAAAGTAGAGAGAGAGAGCAAAAGTAGAGAGAGAGAGAGAGGAGAGAGAGAGGAGAGAGAGAGGAGAGAGGAGAGAGGAGAGAGGAGAGAGAGAGAGAGAGAGAGAGAGAGAGAGAGAGAGAGTGTGAAGGGTATCGAGGAAGTCAATGATCTTGTCTGTGTACCTCAGGAACGTATTTGGCAGTGTGTTTAAATACTTCCGGGATCCTGAACACACACACACACACATTATTTACAGGTCTTGGTGATCCAATGGTGAAAGTACCATATCATACAAAATATACAAGCAGATTTACCCAATATCCATGGGAATAGCCCAAATGAAGTAGCCTTTGCATCAGGCTTCTGGTGTGTTCAGAACAACTGGGAAATCTGAAAAATACGAGGTCAAATCATGATGTCAGTAATCTTCAGGTCGGAATGTCGAGTTCCCAAGTTGGAATTCCGAGTTGGAAACTATTTTTCCCAGTCGGAGCTTGTTTTTTTTTTCCCAGTTGCCTTGATTGCACTGAAGTCGGAAGTCTGAGATTTCCAAGTTCCCTGTCGTTTTGAACGCAGCATCAATCTGTGCTATCTAATGGAAAAATAAACAGAATCTGTCTATGGATGTGTTTACCCAGGCAGCCCAATTCTGATCCCCCCCAACAAATCGGTATTTTGACCAATCAAATCACGTCTGAAAAAGATCTGATGTGATTGGTCAAAAGACAAATTAGTGGGAAAAATATCAGAATTGGGCTGCCTGTCTTAACCAGCATAACAGGAGCTCAAACTGGTACTTATAAGCACGCCCTGCCCATAACCATACATTTACACAATTGGCAATTACAATCAATAAACTGGTTCTACAATGGAAATGGAAATGTCCACATCCATCTTAATCATAATGAATGATTATTAATGATATGTCATCAACATTTATACATGTGTAACAGTATAACTTCAGACTGTCCCCTCGCCCATACCCGGGCGCGAACCAGGGACCCTCTGCACACATTAACAACAAGTCACCCACGAAGCATCGTTACCCATCGTTCCACAAAAGCCGCGGTCCTTGCAGAGCAAGGGGAACTACTACTTCAAGGTCTCAGAGCAAGTGACGTCACCGATAACTAAGCTCGCCGTTTCACATCCGTTACACATGCAACCATCATGTTATCTTATTCAACTGAATCCAATGCGTGGGGTGAAGGCCACATAGCCTATTTCTATGCGCAATAAAAGCCAACGTATGCTTGATCTGAAAAAATGTGGTCGAATGATCTGTATGGCGGGTGTGACAAATTGAGCTATGTACCGCATCGCTGTGAGACAAAGCCCACCGGGCCTGACGGGAGTTGAGACGTTTAGCCGTTTGCACGTAAGCCAGATTCTTGTGGTCAGTCCAGACCACAAACGGTTGCTCCGCTCCCTCCAACCAGTGACGCCACTCCTCCAAGGCAAGCTTCACAGCGAGAAGCTCCCGGTTACCCACATCGTAGTTTTTTTCAGCTGGAGAAAGACGACAAGAGTAGAAGGCGCAGGGATGGAGTTTACCGTCAGTGGAGCTTCGCTGGGACATGATGCGCCCACCCCCACATCAGACGCATCCACCTCCACAACGAACTGACGGGAAGTGTCAGGTTGAGAGAGAATAGGGGCGTTGGTGAATCGGCTCTTCAAATCTAGAAATGCTCGGTCTGCCTCAGGAGACCAACAGAACTTTCTGGTGCAAGACGTCAGTACAGTTAAAGGGGCGGCCACCCGGCTGTAATCACGGATAAACCTCAGATAAAAGTTTGCAAACCCCAGGAATCTCTGGAGCTGCAATCTCGTACCGGGCTGGACCCAATCCCGAACCGCCCGTACCTTCTCTTGGTCCATCTTGATCTCTCCCCTGGAGATGATGTACCCGAGGAAGGACGTCGTGTGGGCGTGAAAATCACACTTCTCATCCTTCACGAGCAGACGGTTCTCCAATAACCGCTGCAGGACCTGCTTGACATGCTGAACGTGGCTAGAAAGCTCCTTCGAGAAGATGAGGATATCATCCAGGTAAACGAACATAAAAATACCAATCGTATCTCTCAGAACGTCATTCACCATACTTTGGAACACAGCAGGAGCGTTGGTCAGCCCAAACGGCATCACCTGGTACTCGAAATGTCCCATCGGAGTATTGAACCCAGTCAACCACTCGTCCCCCTCTTTGATCCGAACCAAATGATAAGCATTACGTAAATCAAGCTTCGTAAAAACCGTAGCACCCTGTAAAGAATCGAAAGCCAAGCTCATCAGGGGCAAGGGATACTTGTTCTTGACCGTAATATCATTCAAACCCCGATAATCAATACACGGTCAAAGAGAGCCATCCTTCTTGCTCACAAAAAAAAATCCTGCTCCTAGAGGCGATGACCGAATGAGACCTGCAGCTAGAGACTCCTTGATGTAGGTCTCCAAGGCCTCACGTTCAGGTCGAGAGATACTGTATAACCGTCCCTTGGGAAAGGCAGCTCCAGGAAACAGATTAATCGCACAGTCATAAGGTCGGTGGGGAGGAAGGGACAGAGCCTTCTGTTTACTGAATACTTCACCCAACTCGTGATATGTTTCTGGAACCAGGGACAAATCAGGAGGAGCAGAGTCACTGACCTGACTGGAAACGGCAGGAGAACAGGCAGTCCTAAGGCAGTTAGCATGGCAATCAATGCTCCAACTAGTTACCTTACCCGTCACCCAATCAAACAAGGGATTGTGTTCCTTCAGCCAGGGGTAACCAAGAACCAGAGGAACATGGGGCGAGGACAGAATGAAGAAGGAGATAAACTCTGAATGTTTCCCAGACAACAACATCTTAACCGGTTCAGTCCTCATAGTGATCCGTGCCAGACTACTGCCGTTCAGAGTGGCTGCTTCAATGGCTTCCGGCAATTGCTCCTTGGAAAGCCCCAGCTGTTCCACCAAGTCGGCATCAATAAAGCTGCCATCGGCACCTGAATCGATAAAAGCGTTAATCTCTAAGCTCTGATCCTTATTCATAAGGGTCGCAGGAAAACGGGGTCTGACAGGATCTTTGAGAGGTTGAAACTGGCTCGCTAAAATTCCTCTCAAAATTAGCGACCCGGGCAGTTTAACGGGCGCTGTGGACAAGCGGAGATGTAATGTCCCGAGCTACCACAGTAGAGACAGCTGTTGGTCTCACGTCTACGTTGGCGCTCCTCCTTAGTTAGCCCGTGTCGCCCCACTTGCATTGGTTCAGGATCTGGTGGCAAGACCCCTCCACTAATCCCGTGTGGGGAATAACGATCAATACGTTCTGGTTCACTTCCTGAACCGAATGGTAACAGAGTTGCTGATTGATTGGATGGGCCCCACTGCTTCTCCCTCCTTCTCTCTCGGACTCTATTATCTACACGAATAGATAAAGTGACCAAGCTGTCTAGGTCACTAGGCTCTGGATAGGATATCAGCTCGTCCTTGAGTTGCTCCGACAACCCCTGGTAAAAAGCCGCTTGTAGTGACTCCTCATTCCAACCACTCTCCACAGACAATGTCCTGAACGTGATCATAAAGTCTGCCACACTGCGAGCTCCTTGGCGAAGAGTGAACAAACGTTTAGCTGTGTCCTTACCTCGGACTGGATGGTCAAAAAGCTTTCTCATCTCTCCCGTGAACTCCTGGTATGAAGCCATGCAGGTCTCCTGTCGTTCCCAAACGGCTGAAGCCCATTCCAGAGCTCTTCCACGCAGCAGTTCAATAACAAAGGCTATCCTAGCCTTGTCAGTGGCATAAGAATGGGACTGCAGATCAAACACTAACCCACACTTCATAAGAAACTAACGGCATCTTCCCAAATCCCCTTCATATTTATCAGGCCGTCGGTACCTTGGGTTCACGGAAGGAAACCGCACTAGACACGGCAGGTGAGATGGGTGAAACAGGTAGTGAATGAATCGCCGGCAAACTGAGCTGATCCTGGATTTGTGTCAAGCTAGCAGATAAGTTCTGGATTGAACCCGCTATCTCCTGTAGCGCCGTCTTGTGTTGTCCCAATGTCTTCCCCTGCTGGGTAATGGCATGGCAAACGGAGTCCAGGTCTGCTGGGTTCATCCTTGGCTGGATCGTTCTGTCACGTTCTTTCAAAATCGAACCCAGAAGCAGACCAGGACAAGGTGAGTAGGAAGAAGGTGAGTATTTATTTACAAGTGAATGTGAATGGGCAGATATATCCAGGTGGCGTAGCGGGCAGTGGTGGTGAGTTGATGGGAGTAAATAGGTGGATCCAATGGGGTAGCGGAATCCTCCGACGACCAGGCGGGAATGGGGTAAATGATCCGGGTGAGTAACTGAAGACAGAACAAACGGAGGTAAGTTTAAGGCAAGCAATACGTAAAAAACAACAAAACAAATTCTATCCAACTTGAGGCTGATACTATGGCACAACATACTGTTCATGGCTAACGATCCGGCAGGGAATGGATGTCAGGTCAGAGCTTTTGAAGGGGAGAGGTGATGATCAGGACAGGTGTGCAGATTACTGATGGGATACAGGTGCGGGTGAACATCGATCTCCCAACAAGCTAATTCGCCCGGCAACCAGACAGGGTGCGTTCCAGGACACCGAAAACACACTCCAGGACAGAAACACAGGCAAACACAGACTCAGGAAGCGGGATTCGTGACAATGGCACTTTAATTAGATACACTACCGTTCAAAAGTTTGGGGTCATCAAGAAATGTCCTTGTTTTTTAAAGAAAAACTATTTTTTTTGGTCCATTGAAATAGCATCAAATTGATCAGAAATACATTTACAGACATTTTTAATGTTGTAAATGACTATTGCAGCTGGAAACAACTGTTTTTTAATGAAATATCTTCATAGACATACATAGGCCCATTATCAGCAACCATCACTCCTGTGTTCCAATGGCACGTTGTGTTAGCTAAGTTTAGAATTTTAAGAGGCTAATTGATCATTAGAAAACTATTTTGCAATTATGTTAGCACAGCTGAAAACTGTGGTGCTGACTAAAGAAGCAATACAACTGGCCTTCTTTAGACTAGTTGAGTATCTGGAGCATCCGCATTTGTGGGTTCAATTACAGGCTCAAAATGGCCAGAAAGAAATTACTTTTCTGAATCTCGTCATTATTAGATATTAGATACTAAGCATGGTAATTCATTTAGATATATGGACTAAGCATGGTACTTTATTTAGATATATGGACTAAGCATGGTACTTTATTAGATATATGGACTAAGCATGGTACTTTATTAGATATATGGACTAAGCATGATACTTTATTAGATATATGGACTAAGCATGATACTTTATTAGATATATGGACTAAGCATGGTACTTTATTAGATATATGGACTAAGCATGGTACTTTATTAGATATATGGACTAAGCATGGTACTTTATTTAGATACAGTGCATTCAGAAATTATTTAGACCCCTTGACTTTTTCAAAATGTTGTTACTTTACAGCCTTATTCTAAAATTGATCAAATCATTTGATCAAATCGTTTGACAAGCAAAAACAGGTTTTTACAATTTTTTGCAAAACAAAACAAAAATAAACTGATATTACAGTTTTCAAACCCTTTACTCAGTACTTCGTTGAAGCACCTTTGGCAGGGATTACAGCCTCGAGTCTTCTTTGGTATGACGCTACAAGCTTGGCACACCTGTATTTGGGGAGTTTCTCCCATTCTTCTCTGCAGATCCTCTCAAGCTCTGTCAAGTTGGATGGGGAGCGTCGCTGCACAGCTATTTTCACGTCTCTCCAGAGATGTTTGATTGGGTTCAAATCTAATTTTATTAGTCACATGCGCCGAATACTACATATGCAACCTTACCGTGAAATGCTTACTTACAAGCCCTTAACCAACAATGCAGTTCATGAAATAGAGTTAAGAAAATATTTATAAATAAACTAAAGTAAAAAACAATATATATAAAAAAAACACAATAAAATAACAATAATGAGGCTATATACAAGGGGTACCAGTACCGAGTCAATGTTCAGAGATACAGGTTAGTCGAGGTAATTAGTAAAAGAAAATGTGTGGGTACAGTAGAGGGAAAGTGACTATGCATAGATAATAAACAGCGAGTAGCAGCAGTGTAAAAACAAGGGGGGGGGGGTTGATGTAAATAGTCCGGGTGGCCATTTGATTAATTGTTCAGCAGTCTTATGGCTTGGGGGTAGAAGCTTAGAAGCTGTTGCGTACCCTTTTGATCCTAGACTTGGTGCTCCTGTACCACTTGCCCTGAAGTAACAGAGAGAACGGTCTCTGTTACTGGGTGGCTGGGGTCTTTAAACCATTTTTTGGGCCTTTCTCTGACACCGCCTAGTAAATAGGTCCTGGATGGCCGGAAGCTTGGCCCCAGTGATGTACTGGGCCATAAGCACTACCCCCTGTAGTGCCTTGCGGTCAGATGCCGAGCAGTTGCCATACCAGGTGGTGATGCAAACGGTCAGGATGCTCTCAGGGGTGCAGCTGTGGAATGCCAAATCTTTTCAGTCTCCTGAGGGGGACTGTCTTGGTGTGTTTTGGACTATGATAGTTTGTTGGTGATGTGGACACTACAGCCTCGTTGATGTTAATGGGGGCCTGTTCGGCCCACCTTTTCCAATAGTCCCCGATCAGCTCCTTTGTCCAGACTCAGGGTGGGCCACTCAAGGACATTCAGAGATTTGTCCCGAAGCCACTCCTGCGTTGTCTTGGCTGTGTGCTTAAGGTCGTTGTCCTGTTGGAAGATTAACTTTTGCTCCAGTCTAAGGTCCTGAGCGCTTTGGAGCAGGTTTTCATCAAGGATCTCTCTATTCTTTGATCCATTTATCTTTGCCTCGATCCTGACTAGCCTCCCAGTCCCTGCCGCTGAACTACATCCCCACAGCATGATGCTGCCACCACCATGCTTCACCGTAAGGATGGTGCCAGGTTTCCTCCAGGCGAAGAGTTTAAGAGTTCAATCTTGGTTTCATGTTTAAGAGTTCAATCTTGGTTTCATCAGACCAGATAATCTAGTTTCACATGGTCTGAGAGTCCTTTATGGTGGTTCCAAACTTATTCCATTTAGATTGATGGAGGCCACTGTTTTCTTGGGGACCTTCAATACTGCAGGCATTTTTTGGTTCCCTTCCCCAGATCTGTGCCTCGACACGATCCTGTCTCGGAGCTCTATGGACAAGTCCTTCGACCTTATGGCTTGGTTTTTGCTCTGACATGTACTGTCAACTGTGGGACCTTATATAGACAGTTGTGTACCTTTCCAATATATATTTTTTTATTTTATCCTTTATTTAACTAGGCAAGTCAGTTAAGAACAAATTCTTATTTACAATGACAGCCTACCCCGGACAACACTGAGCCAATTGTGCACTGCCCTATGGGACTCGGTAGTGATACAGCCTGGAACCGAACCAGGGTCTGTAGTGACGCCTCTAGCACTGAGATGCAGTGCCTTAGACCACTGAGAGCCGATTCAAGTCCAATCAAATAAATTTACCACAGGTGGATTCCAATCGTGTTGTAGAAACATCAAAGATGATCAATGGAAACAGGATCCAATCTTGGGATCCAATCTTGCAACCTTACAGTTAACTAATCCAACACAATAACGACCTGCCTCTCTCTCGTTGCACTCCACAAGGAGACTGCGAATGCAGTAAGCCAAGGTAAGTTGCTAGCTAGCATTAAACTTATCTTATAAAAAACAATCAATCATAATCACTAGTTGATGACACATGGTTGATGATATTACTAGATATTATCTAGTTTGTCCTGCGTTACATATAATCTGACTGAGCATACAAGCATACAAGTATCTAAGTATCTGACTGAGGGGTGGTAGGCAGAAGCAGGCGTGTAAACATTCATTCAAACAGAACTTTCATGCATTTTGCCAGCAGCTCTTCGTTGTGTGTCAAGCATTGCGCTGTTTATGATTTCAAGCCTATCAAGTCCCGAGATGAGGCTGGTGTAACCAAAGTTAAATGGCTGGCTAGTTAGTGCGCGCTAACAGCGTTTCAAATGTCACTCGCTCTGAGCCTTGGGATGGTTGTTTCCCTTGCTCTGCATGGGTAGCGCTGCTTCGATGTTGTGTTGCTGGTTCGAGCCCAGGGAGGAGCAAGGAGAGGGAAGGAAGCTATACTGTTACACTGGCAATACTAAAGTGCCTATAAGAACATCCAATAGTCAAAGGTTAATGAAATACAAATGGTATAGAGGGAAATAGTCCTGTAATTCCTATAATAACTACAACCTAAAACGTCTTACCTGGGAATATTGAAGACTCATGTTAAAAGGAACCACCAGCTTTCATATGTTCTCATGTTCTGAGCAAGGACCTGAAACTTTAGCTTTCTTACATAGCACATATTGCACTTTTACTTTCTTCTCATCGGTATTGGCGTTGAAAAATCATAATCGGTCGACCTCTAGTGTAGATTGATGAAGAATCATTTATATTTCATCACTTTTAGAATAAGGCTGTAACGTAACAAAATTTGGAAAAGTCAAAGGGTCTGAATACTTTCCGAATGCACTGTATTCCTTATTCTATTCCACTGAATTTTTGTCAATACCACTCCGACATTGTTCGTTCTAATATTTATATATTTCTTAATTTAATTCTTTTTTTTTATTTGTGTGTATTGTTGTGAATTGTTAGATACTACTGCACTGTTGGAGCTAGGAACACAAACATTTCTCTACACCCATAATAACATCTGCTAAATATGTGTATGTGACCAATAAAATGTATTTGATAGAAGGTAAGGCTATACACACACACACACGCACAAACACACACACACACACGCACAAACACACACACACACACACACACACACACACACACACACACACACACACACACACACACACACACACACACACACACACACACACACACACACACACACACACACACACACACACACACACACACACACACACACACACACACACACACACACACACACAAACATAGGGCTGGGAGGGAAAGTAAGTTAACGCTGAGGAGAGGAGAAAACCTCTGTGAGGGCTTGACCAGGAGAATAAGATCAGCCAAAATGATGCTCAGAAAAACACTCCTCTTGCTGTGCCTCCAAATATTTCCAAATGATGAAAGCTGATAGAATTATGAACTCTCTATGAACACTTCTCTTGGGCTGCAAATCAGCACATGGAGAGTGGATTTATCTTCTTGCCTCATCTTCAACAACAGACCTGTGAATCTCACAAACAGTCAAACACTGCTTGGCCTCTCGGTCGCTCAGCCATGTCTCCTGGACAAAACACTGTTAAGATTCCTGGATACCTGTTCTGGCTGAAAAGAGGATGTTTGGGCAGGAGGTTGAGAGAGGCAGAGAGAATTACGAGAGAAAAACAGAGGTAGATAAACAGGGAGGGAGGGAGAGAGAGAAAGATTTCTCCAGGAGACTAGACTATAAGCTGGTATGTCTGACAAATACTGATACTCAAAATTTCCCTAGAACCATCAAGAGGTTGTTATAACCTAGCCTATGAATGAAAGTTTCCAACATAGCTACACACAGGTCGAGAGAAAATATTGAGCTGACAGACAGTGACACAACCCCCTTCAGAGGCTCGCCAGCTAACTAGCTACTATCTCGTAGTCAGTTAACCACTGCTAGCGGTCATCACCGTTAACTGACATGCCTCAGCCCGGTCAATTCCTGCCAGTCTGCACAGCACAATATCAACCCAGAGCATATCGGACTGCTTTTTCTCCACCACATCTCTGGATTCCTACCGCAAGCTCTGGACCTTTACACCGGATCATTGCAGCTAGCTAGCTGCTATCTGAGTGGCTACTCCTGGCTAACGTCTCTGTCCCGAAGCAAGCACCAGTTAGCCTGGAACTAGCCTTGAGCTAACCCCATCTCCCGGCTAGCTGAAGAGATCCATCAGACAATTCCTGGCCTTCAATACCTTTTTTTCCCAATTGGCCTGGACCCTTTGTTGCCGACACGGAGCCCCGCCGATCCATCACAACTGGTCTGCCGACGTAACCGTCCGAGGGGGTTTCAACAGGCTCTTCCGTTGCGACGTCCCCCTGAGGCCTGTCTGCTAGCCCGCTAGCCCTGGCCTGCTAACTGTCTGAATCGCCGTGCCTCCAACTCGCCTAGCTACTCACTGGACTCTATGTTCACTTGGCTACACATGCCTCTCCCTCATGTCAATACCTTGTCTACTGTTGTTTTGGTTAGTGATGTTGGTCATATTTCACCGTAGAGCCTCCAGCCCTGCTCAATGTGCCTTTTGTTCCACCACCCATACATGCGGTGACCTCACCTGGCTTAAATGGTACCTACTACAGAGATAGTCTGCAGAGCTCTGTCATACTATCCAGGTCTGTGTCCAAACAATTTGAGCTTCTACTTTTAAAAATCCACCTTTCCAGAAACAAGTCTCTCACCTTTGCCACTTGTTATAGACCCCCAACTGTGTCCTGGACACCATATGTGAATTGATCGCCCCCCATCTATCTTCAGAGTTCGTACTATTAGGTGACCTGAACTGGGACATGCTTAACACCCCGGCCGCCCTACAATCTAAACTAGATGCCCTCAATCTCACGCCAATTATCAAGGTACAACCCTAAATCCGTAACCATGGGCACCCTCTTAGATATTATCCTGACCAATTTGTCCTCTAAATACACCTCAACCAGGATCCAGGATCCAGGATCTCAGCGATCATTGTCTCATTGCCTGAAGGATATTGACCTCATCCCATCAGTAGAGGATGCCTGGTTGCTCTTCAAAAGTGCTTTCCTCTCCGTCTTAAATAAGTGTGCTGCCATCCTGTTAGAAGGTAACAGATTATTTTATTACAATGGTTAAGATGGATTTTCATTGTGTTCCATGGTGTTATTCGCCACCTAGTGGAGCTTTCTGGTACTTCGGAAAATATTTGTTTGTAAGTTCGATTCAAGCATTTAGCCAGTGATGATAATCTTGTTATTGATAGAGTTGCTTACATATCAATGTTGGTTGGTTGCATTTACTCACACAAATTGTAATGCCCACCTCAACAACAGTCCCTTCACATTACACTCCATGCAGTTTGGCTTCAGAAACACTCCACAGAAACGGCCAACTGCTTTCTTCTGGAAAATGTGAAGTCCAAGATGGACAAAGGGGGTGCTGTTGGGGCTGTGTTTCTGGACCTAAGGAAGGCTTTTGATACTGTTAACCATGAGATTCTCATCACAAAATTGTCCAAGTTCAACTTTTCCCCTGATGCCTTGAGATGAATGAAATCATACCTTGAAGGCAGAACTCAGTGTGTCAGAGTGAGCAATGAGCTCTCGCCCACTCGTAGCTATGATGTGGGCGTGCCCCAAGGGTCAATACTGGGGCCCCTCCTGTTCAGCCTGTACATTAATGATCTGCCTTCTGTCTGTACTGGGTCTGAAGTTCAAATGTATGCAGATGATACAGTGATATATGTGCATGCAAAGAGCAAACAACAAGATGCACAAGAACTCACTACTGTAATGGTCCAGGTTACAAAGTGGCTCAGTGACTCGTGTTTGCATCTCAATGTGAAAAAAACTGTTTGCATGTTCTTCACAAAGAGGGCAACAGATGCTACTGAGCCAGATGTCTATGTGTCAGGGGAGAAGCTCCAGGTGGTATCCGATTTTAAGTACCTTGGCATCATACTTGATTCCAACCTCTCTTTTAAAAAGCATGTGAAAAATGTAATTCAAATAACTAAATTCAATCTAGCTAATTTCCGATTTATACGAAATTGTTTGACTACAGAGGTAGCAAAACTGTACTTCAAATCTATGATACTCCTCCACTTAACATACTGCTTGACGAGTTGGGCCCAAGCTTGCTGTACAACATTAAAACCTATTCAGTCTGTCTACAAACAGGCTCTCAAAGTGCTTGATAGGAAGCCCAATAGCCATCATCATTGTCACATCCTTAGAAAACATGAGCTCTTGAGTTGGGAAAATCTTGTGCAATACACCAACGCATGTCTTGTATTCAAGATCCTTAATGGCCTGGCTCCCCCTCCACTCAATATTTTTGTTAAACAGAAAACCCAGACATATGGCAGCAGATCCACAAGGTCTGCCATGAGAGGTGACTGTATAGTTCCCCTAAGGAAAAGCACCTTTAGTAAATCTGCATTCTCTGTGAGAGCTTCCCATGTCTGGAATACACTGCCATCAGACACACATAACTGCACCACATAACACACTTTCACAAAATGCTTGAAGACATGGCTAAAGGTCAATCAGATTTGTGAACATGGTCCCTAGCTGTGTGTTGCCGCTTTCCATGTTGTCTCTTGTCTGCAGCTTGTGAGGTGTGGAAACACTTTGTTGCTTTTATGAATTTTGTCTTGCTGCTTTTTGTTCTATGTTGCTCTGTCTGTATGCTATGTCTTGCTTGTCCTATGTTGCAATGTCTTGCTTGTTCTATGTTGCTATGTTGCTATGTTGCTATGTCTATGGTGCTATTGTCTATATTGTAATTGTTTTTAATAACCTGCCCAGGGACTGCGGTTGAAAATTAGCCGGCTGTCTAAAACCGGCACTTTTACTGAAACGTTGATTAATGTGCACTGTCCCTGTAAAAATAAAATAAACTAAACTAAAACTAAATTGTTATGTTTTACAATATGTCACAAATTATATAACATTGGTTATTGTTATGTTTTACAATATGTCACAAATTATATAACATTGGTTATTGTTATGTTTTACAATATGTCACAAATTATATAACATTGGTTATTGTTATGTTTTACAATATGTCACAAATTATATAACATTGGTTATTGTTATGTTTTACAATATGTCACAAATTATATAACATTGGTTATTGTTATGTTTTACAATATGTCACAAATTATTTGAGCTTTTATTGGATGATGCATGATTGTATCTTATTGCTTTTGCAAATGACAATAACAATAAAATATACACCATTATCACACAAAACAATCATCGTTTTTCTCTCTCAACTAATATTTTACAACAGACACTACTGGTGTAGACATGAAATAAGCCCTATTTTATGTAAAACAAAACTGTTGTCCATTCCAGAGCATCAGTCACTATAAACCCTGTTATATTCATTAATCTAGATCCTGGTCCTATTGCTCTACAGGTAGCTAGTTCACTGTCTGAGACACACAAAAACATTCCTTTACTATGACCACATTCCACAATGACCTGCTGTTATCTCCATGGAAACCCACTGTTTGTTATTCCTGAATATCAGCTTCACAGACGTAGAAATCATAAATATAACCCTATCCCTACACGTTAATAGAGGTATAGATCTTCCCGTGAGGGTCATTTTAACATGCTGTGTTCCAAGTACTTTACCATACCTCTGAACCTATAGGGGAAAGTCTGCATGTGTGTGTATTAATGTCAATACCATATTTTTACAGGTGACATTGCACTTTTTTGCAGACCCAGCCATTTTCGGGGGGCACTAAATCTGGACCAGCATACTGTACATGCAATGGAAACTATGTGGCTGAGTGTGTATGTTTGTGTGTCTCTGTGTTTGTGGAAAACCTGTGATAAATTGCTATGTACCAGACTGCAATTTTCCTGAGTTGATCATATCCCACTAGACTCACCACACACACACACACTAACACACACACACACACACACTCCACCACACTTACCAGTGGTGGTAATGTCAGAGAGACTAGAGACGAGTCTGTGTTCTGATTAAAGACATGTATCATCGCTTACTCAAGACAGAAATTCAACATAAAAACATGTGGTTCCGTCCCAAATGGCACCCTATTCCCTACATAGTGCACCACTTTTGAGCAGAGCCCTATGGGATTTTTCTCCTTGTCAGCTTGGGAATTCAAACAAGCAGCCTTTCGGTTTCTGGCTCAATACTCTAACCTCAGACCCAGCTCTTACACTAAAAGGGCATTATCATCATTTTTAAAGTGTCACAGTATTAATCAAACCTCATAGTGTGGAAATATATATTTCCTGGGGCGGTAGGGTAGCCTAGTGGTTAGAGCGTTGGACTAGTAACCGGAAGGTTGCAAGTTTAAATCCCAGAGCTGACGAGGTACAAATCTGTTGTTCTGCCCCTGAATAGGCAGTTCCTAGGCTGTCATTGAAAATAAGAATTTGTTCTTAACTGTTAAATAAAGGTAAAAAAAATGGTCCTAGACACCGTTTCCTACACACTCCCTAAAACATTACATCATCACAGCTACGTTACACTGACTTTCCACATCTCATCTTTCTTGTTGTCCGAATCAGGACAAAGGCATATTTCCATCAGGTTTTTGGCCCAGTGGTGTTGGAGTATATAGAGGCCTATCTCAGCTGTTCTAGCTTAGTTTTGTGAATGTTAAGATACTGCCTCTTGTCACCAAAAACACTCTAACTTCTACAGATGCACAATCGAGAGCATCCTGTCAGACTGTATCACCGCCTGGTACGGCAACTGCTCCGGCCATCGCCGAATCAACTGACAAATCAACTGTAAATGTCGGTGTTCCTCAAGGTTCCGTTTTTAGGACCACTATTGTTTTAACTATATATTTTACCTCTTGGGGATGTCATTCGAAAACATAATGTTAACTTTCACTGGTATGCGGATGACACACGGCTGTACATTTCAATGAAACATGGAGAAGGCCCAAAATTGGTCGCTAGAAGCCTGTGTTTCAGATATAAGGAAGTGGATGGCTGCAAACATTCTACTTTTAAACTCGGACAAAACAGAGATGCATGTTCTAGGTCCCAAGAAACAAAGAGATCTTCTGTTGAATCAGACAATTAATCTTAATGGTTGTACAGTTGTCTCAAATAAAACTGTGAAGGACCTCAGTGTTAGACTGTTTCAAGGACAGCGTTTTTCCATCTACATTGCATTGCAAAAATCAGAAACTTTCTGTCCAAAAATTATGCTTAAAAATGAATCCATGCTTTTGTTACTTCTAGGTTAGACTACTGCAATGCTCTACTTTCCGGCTACCCGGGTAAAGCACAAAATATACTTCAGTTAGCTCTAAATACGGCTGCTAGAATCCTGTTCCCCTTCGTAAAAGGGGGAAACGAAGTGGTCATCTGGTCAGACTCCGGAGACGAGCACATAGTGCACCACTCCCTAGCATTCTTCTCGCCAATGTCCAGTCTCTTGACAACAAGGTTGATGAAATCCGAGCAAGGGTAGCATTCCAGAGGGACATCAGAGACTGTAACGTTCTTTGCTTCACGGAAACATGGCTCACTGGAGAGACGCTATCGGAGTCGGTGCAGCAAGCTGGTTTCTCCACGCTTCGCGCCGACAGAAACAAACATCTTTCTGGTAAGAAGAGGGGCGGGGGCGTATGCTTCATGGTTAACGAGACGTGGTGGCCACAACAACATACAGGAACTCAAGTCCTTCTGTTCACCTGATTTAGAATTCCTCACAATCAAATGTCGACCGCATTATCTACCAAGGGAATTCTCTTCGATTATAATCACAGCCGTATATATTCCCCCCCAAGCAGACACATCCATGGCTCTGAACAAACTTTATTTGACTCTTTGCAAACTGGAATACATATATCCTGATGCTGCATTCATTGTAGCTGTGGATTTTAACAAGGCTAATCTGAAAACAAGACTCCCTAAATTGTATCAACATATCGATTGCGCAACCAGGGCTGGAATAACCCTGGATCATTGCTATTCTAACTTCCGCGACGCATATAAGGCCCTGCCCCGCTCTCCTTTCGGAAAAGCTGACCACGACTCCATTTTGTTGATCCCTGCCTACAGACAGAAACTAAAACAAGAAGCTCCCTCGCTGAGGTCTGTTCAACGCTGGTCCGACCAATCTGATTCCACACTCCAAGACTGCTTCCATCACGTGGATTGGGATATGTTTCGTATTGCATCAAACAACAACATTGACGAATACGCTGATTCGGTGAGCGAGTTCATTAGAACGTGCGTTGAAGATGTCGTTCCCATAGCAACGATTGAAACATTCCCAAACCAGAAACCGTGGATTGATGGCAGTATTCACGTGAAACTGAAAGCGCGAACCACTGCTTTTAATCAGGGCAAGGTGACCGGAAACAGGACCGAATACAAACAGTGTAGCTATTCCCTCCGCAAGGCAATCAAACAAGCTAAGCGTCAGTATAGAGACAAAGTAGAATCTCAATTCAACGGCTCAGACACAAGAGGTATGTGGCAGGGTCTACAGTCAATCACGGATTACAAAAAGAAAACCAGCCCCGTCACGGACCAGGATGTCTTGCTCCCAGGCAGACTAAATCACTTTTTTGCCGGCTTTGAGGACAATACAGTGCCACTGACACGGCCCGCAACCAAAACATGCGGACTCTCCTTCACTGCAGCCGACGTGACGAAAACATTTAAACGTGTCAACCCTTGCAAGGCTGCAGGCCCAGACGGCATCCCCAGCCGCGCCCTCAGAGCATGCGCAGACCAGCTGGCTGGTGTGTTTACGGACATATTCAATCAATCCCTATCCCAGTCTGTTGTTCCCACATGCTTCAAGAGGGCCACCATTGTTCCTGTTCCCAAGAAAGCTAAGGTTACTGAGCTAAACAACTACCGCCCCGTAGCACTCTCTTCCGTCATCATGAAGTGCTTTGAGAGACTAGTCAAGGACCATATCACCTCCACCCTACCTGACACCCTAGACCCACTCCAAATTGCTTACCGCCCAAATAGGTCCACAGACGATGCAATCTCAACCACACTGCACACTGCCCTAACCCATCTGGACAAGAGGAATACCTATGTGAGAATGCTGTTCATTGACTACAGCTCAGCATTTAACACCAAAGTGCCCTCCAAGCTCGTCATCAAGCTCGAGACCCTGGGTCTCGACACCGCCCTGTGCAACTGGGTACTGGACTTCCTGACGGGCCGCCCCCAGGTGGTGAGGGTAGGAAACAACATCTCCACCCCGCTGATCCTCAACACTGGGCCCCACAAGGGTGCGTTCTGAGCCCTCTCCTGTACTCCCTGTTCACCCAAGACTGCGTGGCCACGCACGCCTCCAACTCAATCATCAAGTTTGCGGACGACACAACAGTGGTAGGCTTGATTACCAACAACGACGAGACGGCCTACAGGGAGGAGGTGAAGGCCCTCGGAGTGTGGTGTCAGGAAAATAACCTTACACTCAACGTCAACAAAACTAAGGAGATTATTGTGGACTTCAGGAAACAGCAGAGGGAACACCCCCCTATCCACATCGATTGAACAGTAGTGGAGAGGGTAGTAAGTTTTAAGTTCCTCGGCGTACACATCACAGACAAACTGAATTGGTCCACCCACACAGACAGCATCGTGAAGAAGGCGCAGCAGCGCCTCTTCAACCTCAGGAGGCTGAAGAAATTCAGCTTGTCACCAAAAGCACTCACAAACTTCTACAGATGCACAATCGAGAGCATCCTGTCGGGCTGTATCACCGCCTGGTACGGCAACTGCTCCGCCCACAACCGTAAGGCTCTCCAGAGGGTAGTGATGTCTGCACAACGCATCACCGGGGGCAAACTACCTGCCCTCCAGGACACCTACACCACCCGATGTCACAGAAAGGCCATAAAGATCATGAAGGACAACACTGCCTGTTCACCCCACTATCATCCAGAAGGTGAGGTCAGTACAGGTGCATCAAAGCTGGGACCGAGAGACTGAAAAACAGCTTCTATCTCAAGGCCATCAGACTGTTAAACAGCCACCACTAACATTGAGTGGCTGCTGCCAACGCACTGACTCAACTCCAGCCACTTTAATAATGGGAATCGATGGGAAATTATGTAAAATACTAGCCACTTTAAACAATGCTACCTAATATAATGTTTACATACCCTACATTATTCATCTCATATGTATACGTATATACTGTACTCTATATCATCTACTGCATCTTTATGTAATACATGTATCACTAGCCACTTTAACTATGGCACTTTGTTTACATACTCATCTCATATGTATACACTGTACTCAATACCATCTACTGTATCTTGACTATGCCGCTCTGTACCATCACTCATTCATATATCTTTATGTACATATTCTTTATCCCCTTACACTTGTGTCTATAAGGTAGTAGTTTTAGAATTGTTAGCTAGATTACTTGTTGATTATTACTGCATTGTCGGAACTAGAAGCACAAGCATTTCGCTACACTCGCATTAACATCTGCTAACCATGTGTATGTGACAAATAAAATTTGATTTGATTTTGACTAGAACCCAAAAATTTGACCATATTACTCCAGTGCTAGCCTCCCTACACTGGCTTCCTGTTAAGGCAGGTCCGATTTCAAGGTTTTACTGCTAACCTACAAAGCATTACATGGGCTTGCTCCTACCTATCGCTCTGATTTGGTCCTGCCGTACATACCTACACGTACGCTACGTTCACAAGACACAGGCCTCCTAATTGTCCCTAGAATTTCTAAGCAACAGCTGGAGGCAGGGCTTTCTCCTATAGAGCTCAATTTTTATGGAATGGTCTGCCTACCCATGTGAGAGACGCAGACTCGGTATCAGCCTTTAAGTCTTTACTGAAGACTCATCTCTTCAGTGGGTCATATGATTGAGTGTAGTCTGGCCCAGGAGTGTGAAGGTGAACAGAAAGGCTTTGGAGCAACGACCCACCCTTGCTGTCTCTGCCTGGCCGGTTCCCCTCTTTCCACTGGGATTCTCTGCCTCTAAACCTATTACAGGGGCTGAGTCATTGGCTTACTGGTGCTCTTTCATGCCGTCCCTAGGAGGGGTGCGTCACTTGAGTGGGTTGAGTCACTGATGTGAACTTCCTCTCTGGGTTGGCGCCCCCCCTTGGGTTGTGCCGTGGCGGAGATCTTTGTGGGCTATACTCGGCCTTGTCTCCGGATGGTAAGTTGGTGGTTGAGGATATCCCTCTAGTGGTGTGTGGGCTGTGATTTGGCAAAGTGGGTGGGGTTACTGCCTGTTTGGCCCTGTCCGGGGGTATCATCGGATGGGGCCACAGTGTCTCCTGACCCCTCCTGTCTCAGCCTCCAGTATTTATGCTGCAGTAGTCTATGTGTCAGGGGGCTGGGGCCAGTTTGTTATATCTGGAGTACTTCTCCTGTCTTATCCGGTGTCCTGTGAATTTGTGAATTTAAGTATGCTCTCTCTAATTCTCTCTTTCTCTCTTTCTTTCTCTCTCTCTCGGAGGACCTGAGCCCTAGGACCATGCCTCAGGACTACCTGGCATGATGACTCCTTGCTGTCCCCAGTCCACTTGGCCGTGCTGCTGCTCCAGATTCAACTGTTCTGCCTGCGGCTATGGAATCCTGACCTGTTCACCGGACGTGCTACCTGTCCCAGACCTGCTGTTTTCAACTCTCTAGAGATGTCATGCCTTGGTCTTAGTATTTTGTGTTTTCTTTAATTATTTGGTCAGGCCAGGGTGTGACATGGGTTTATGTTGTTGTATTTCGTATTGGGGTTTTTGTATTATTGGGATTGCGGCTGAGTAGGGGTGTTGTATGGGCTTGGCTGCCTGAGGCGGTTCTCAATCAGAGTCAGGTGATTCTCGTTGTCTCTGATTGGGAACCGTATTTAGGTAGCCTGGTTTCGCTTTGTATTTCGTGGATGATTGTTCCTATCTCTGTGTAGTTTCACCAGATAGGCTGTAATAGGTTTCACGTTCCGTTTGTTGTTTTTGTATATGTAGAAGTTATTTCATGTATCACAATCTTTGTTCATTAAAGACATGAGTAACCACTACGCTGCATTTCGGTCCGACTCTCTTTCGACAAATGAAGAACGCCGTTACAAGAGACAGCAGGAGTGGTAGAGATACTCTTAATGATCGGCTATAAAAAGCCAACTGACATTTACTCCTGAAGTGCTGACTTTTTCTGGTCAATTATGAACATTTGAACATCTTGGCCATGTTCTGTTATAATCTCCACACAGCACAGCCAGAAGAGGACTGGCCACCCCTCATAGCCTGGTTCCTCTCTAGGTTTCTTCCTTGGTTTGGGTCTTTCTAGGGAGTTTTTCCTAGTCACCATGCTTCTACACCTTCATTGCTTGCTGTTTGGGGTTTAAGGCTGGGTTTCTGTACAGCACTTTGAGATATCAGCTGATGTACCAAGGGCTATATAAATACATTTGATTTGATTTGCTCATTCATATATCCTCATGTACATATTCTTATTAATTCCTTTACACTTGTGTGTATAAGGTAGTTGTTGTGAAATTGTTAGGTTACTTGTTAGATATTACTGCATGGTCAGAACTAGAAGCACAAGCATTTTGCTACACTCACATTAACATCTGCTAACCATGTGTATGTGACAAATACAATTTGATTCGTACCCGGTTGCAGCCCCTACTGTTGTCTGGACCAGAACTGAGATATATTTCCACACAGCCTGATTTTACATTCCCTGCCCTGTAGTGTTGGCATGTGTAGGGCCCTGACGTTGCTGTTCTTTGGGTTGCAGAGTTAGTTAGTGAATGTTTCGGGAATGTTTTTCCGTACCTAATATAGCAGACGTAAAATAACACCCACCTTCCTTACCCCAGACACCTGACCCCTCCCTCACGCCAATCCCACAATCACCCTGCCCTCCCTTCACCTCCTCCCTTCCCCCTCCTAGCCTGGCTTTTGCATTCCCCATCCTCTGAGCCCTAAAGGCAGCAGGACAGCCCCCGGATGGACAGTTCAGACAGGGGAAGAATTAAACCAGCAGGAAAGGAATGAAGGAGAAGGAGGAGGGAGGTGGGGATGGAAAGATGATCTACCCTTTAGAACCAATAACAGTTACTCTTTAATATTTATCCTACACTAGGTTCCCATTGAGCCAGATCTGACTCTCCCCACATTAATATTTAGCCAACAACAGGTTCCCATAGAGCTAGATCTGACTCTCCCCACATTAATATTTAGCCAACACCAGGTTCCCATAGAGCTAGATCTGACTCTCCCCACATTAATATTTAGCCAACACCATGTTCCCATAGAGCTAGATCTGACTCTCCCCACATTAATATTTAGCCAACACCAGGTTCCCATAGAGCTAGATCTGACTCTCCCCACATTAATATTTAGCCAACACCAGGTTCCCATAGAGCTAGATATGACTCTCCCCACATTAATATTTAGCCAACACCAGGTTCCCATAGAGCTAGATCTGACTCTCCCCACATTAATATTTAGCCAACACCAGGTTCCCATAGAGCTAGATATGACTCTCCCCACATTAATATTTAGCCAACACCAGGTTCCCATAGAGCTAGATCTGACTCTCCCCACATTAATATTTAGCCAACACCAGGTACCCATAGAGCTAGATCTGACTCTCCCCACATTAATATTTAGCCAACACCAGGTACCCATAGAGCTAGATCTGACTCTCCCCACATTAATATTTAGCCAACACCAGGTACCCATAGAGCTAGATCTGACTCTCCCCACATTAATATTTAGCCAACACCAGGTACCCATAGAGCTAGATCTGACTCTCCCCACATTAATATTTAGCCAACACCAGGTACCCATAGAGCTAGATCTGACTCTCCTCACATTATTTTTTTTATTTTTTTATTTCACCTTTATTTAACCAGGTAGGCAAGTTGAGAACAAGTTCTCATTTACAATTGCGACCTGGCCAAGAAAAAGCAAAGTAGTTCGACAGATACAACGACACAGAGTTACACATGGAGTAAAACAAACATACAGTCAATAATACAGTATAAACAAGTCTATATACGATGTGAGCAAATGAGGTGAGGGAGGTAAAGGCAAAAAAAAGGCCATGGTGGCAAAGTAAATACAATATAGCAAGTAAAACACTGGAATGGTAGATTTGCAGTGGAAGAATGTGCAAAGTAGAAATAAAAATAATGGGGTGCAAAGGAGCAAAATAAATAAATAAAATAAATAAATACAGTAGGGAAAGAGGTAGTTGTTTGGGCTAAATTATAAGTGGGCTATGTACAGGTGCAGTAATATGTGAGCTGCTCTGACAGTTGGTGCTTAAAGCTAGTGAGGGAGATAAGTGTTTCCAGTTTCAGAGATTTTTGTAGTTCGTTCCAGTCATTGGCAGCAGAGAACTGGAAGGAGAGAGTTGGTTTTGGGGGTGACCAGAGAGATATACCTGCTGGAGCGTGTGCTACAGGTGGGTGATGCTATGGTGACCAGCGAGCTGAGATAAAGGGGGACTTTACCTAGCAGGGTCTTGTAGATGACATGGAGCCAGTGGGTTTGGCGACGAGTATGAAGCGAGGGCCAGCCAACGAGAGCGTACAGGTTGCAATGGTGGGTAGTATATGGGGCTTTGGTGACAAAACGGATTGCACTGTGATAGACTGCATCCAATTTGTTGAGTAGGGTATTGGAGGCTATTTTATAAATGACATCGCCAAAGTCGAGGATTGGTAGGATGGTCAGTTTTACAAGGGTATGTTTGGCAGCATGAGTGAATGATGCTTTGATGCGAAATAGGAAGCCAATTCTAGATTTAACTTTGGATTGGAGATGTTTGATGTGGGTCTGGAAGGTGAGTTTACAGTCTAACCAGACACCTAGGTATTTGTAGTTGTCCACGTATTCTAAGTCAGAGCCATCCAGAGTAGTGATGTTGGACAGGCGGGCAGGTGCAGGCAGCGATCGGTTGAATAGCATGCATTTAGTTTTACTTATATTTAAGAGCAATTGGAGGCCACGGAAGGAGAGTTGTATGGCATTGAAGCTTGCCTGGAGGATTAACACAGTGTCCAAAGAAGGGCCAGAAGTATACAGAATGGTGTCGTCTGCGTAGAGGTGGACAGAGACTCACCAGCAGCAAGAGCGACATCATTGCTGGGGCGGCAGGGTAGCCTAGTGGTTAGAGCGTTGGACTCGTAACCGAAAGGTTGCAAGTTCGAATCCCTGAGCTGACGAGGTACAAATCTGTCGTTCTGCCCCTGCCCCATTGTTCCTAGGCCGTCATTGAAAATAAGAATTTGTTCTTAACTGACTTGCCTAGTAAAATGAAGGTAAAATAAAAAATAAGTAACTAAATTGAACCCTGTGGCACCCTCTGGACAGCAGACCCTCTGATTTGACACACTGAACTCAGAGAAGTAGTTGGTGAACCAGGCGAGGCAATCAAGGCCGATGAGGATGTGGTGATTGACAGAGTCAAAAGCCTTGGCCAGATCAATGAATAAGGCTGCACAATGATGTTTCTTATCGATGGCGGTTAAGATATCGTTTAGGACCTTGAGTGTGGCTGAGGTGCACCCATGACCAGCTCTGAAACCAGATTGCATAGCATGGTGAGATTCGAAATGGTCGGTAATCTGTTTGTTGACTTGGCTTTCGAAGACCTTACTTAGAAAGGCAGGGTAGGATAGATATAGGTCTGTACCAGTTTCGGTCAAGAGTGTCCCCCCCTTTGAAGAGGGGGATGACCGCAGCTGCTTTCCAATCTTTGGGAATGTCAAACGACACGAAAGAGAGGTTGAACAGGCTAGTAGTAGGGGTGGCAACAATTTTGGCAGATAAGTTTAGAAAGAAAGGGTCCAGATTATTAATATTTAGCCAACACCAGGTTCCCATAGAGCCAGATCTGACTCTCCCCACATTCATATTTAGCCAACACCAGGTTCCCATTGAGCCAGATCTGACTCTCCCCACATTCATATTTAGCCAACACCAGGTTCCCATAGAGCCAGATCTGACTCTCCCCACATTCATATTTAGCCAACACCAGGTTCCCATTGAGCCAGATCTGACTCTCCCCATATTAATATTAACCAACACCAGGTTCCCATAGAGCCAGATCTGACTCTCCCCAAACTCATATGTAGCCAACACCAGGTTCACATTGAGCCAGATCTAACTCTCCCCACATTTAATATCTAGCCAACACCAGGTTCCCATTGAGCCAGATCTGACTCTCCCCAAACTCATATGTAGCCAACACCAGGTTCACATTGAGCCAGATCGAACTCTCATTTAATATTTCCCCAGAAACTCATTTAATATCTAGCCAACACCAGGTTCCCATTGAGCCAGATCTGACTCTCCCCACATTTAATATGTAGCCAACACCAGGTTCACATTGAGCCAGATCGAACTCTCCCCACATTTAATATTTAGCCAACACCAGGTTCACATTGAGCCAGATCTAACTCTCCCCACATTTAATATCTAGCCAACACCAGGTTCCCATTGAGCCAGATCTGACTCCCCATATTTAATATTTAGCCAACACCAGGTTCACATTGAGCCAGATCGAACTCTCCCCACATTTAATATTTAGCCAACACCAGGTTCACATTGAGCCAGATCTAACTCTCCCCATATTTAATATTTAGCCAACACCAGGTCCCCATAAAGCATGTGTCAAACTCATTCCACAGAAGTGTCTATGGGTCTCCTCCCTTGTATTGATTGATGAATTAAGGTCACTGATTAGTAAGGAACTCTCCTCACCTGGTTGTCTAGGTTTTCATTGAAAGGAAAAACTAAAACCAGCATACACTAGGCCCTCCATGAACTGAAATCAAATCAAATGTATTTATAAAGCCCTTCTTACATCAGCTGATGTTTCAAAGTGCTTTATATAAACCCAGCCTAAATCCCCAAACAGCAAGCAATGCAGGTATAGAAGCACGATGGCTAGGAAAAACTCCCTAGAAAGGCCAAAACCTAGGAAGAAACCTAGAGAGGAACCAGGCTATGAGGGGTGGCCAGTCCTCTTCTGGCTGTGCCGGGTGAAGATTATAGCAGAACATGGCCAAGATGTTCAAATTTTCATAGATGACCAGCAGGGTCAAATAATAATAATCACATTGGTTGTCGAGGGTGCAACAGGTCAGCACCTCAGGACTAAATGTCATTTGGCTTTTCATAGCCGAAATGAGTTCAACACCCCTGCCATAGAGTTTTGAAAAGTGATTCAGTGTTTGAATACATCACGCATAAACATTAGCATTTATGCCACTTACCAGCAACATTTTTGACCAGAGTACAGTTCTTACTTGCTTACATTTTTTACCACTAACTGTAAAATACCTGTTAACAACCAACCTGATTTACACTTGGCAGAGTGTGAGCTTTCTTTGCCACTTAACAAGCTTTTAAAGCAATTGTCTGCTCATGTTTCAGACCTTCCTTCTAGACACTGCTGTGTGTGTGTGTGTGTGTGTGCGTGCGTGCGTGCGTGCGTGCCTGTGTGTGTGTTTACAGGTCTGTTTACGAGGCTGAGACCTCATCTCATTCAGCAGACATAGAAATGCTGACTGGGTTCTCAGGGCTCGTTTCCTGTGTGCTTTTTTGTTTTATAGCAACACAAACATCTGCTTCCTGTTATTAAATGAATGGACTTTCATTATCCTCATACAGTATGAGTTAATTCTACTTCACAGCATGGACAAAAAAAGCAGTTAATAAGATGGTTCTCAACACTCCACATCACCAATGAACAATCATAGTCCAAACACACCAAGACAGTCGTGAAGAGGGCACAACAACACTTTTTCCCCCTCAGAAGACTGAAAAGATTTGGCATGGGTCCCCAGATCCTTAAAATGTTCTACAACTGCACCATCGAGAGCATCCTGAACTGTTGCATCACCGCCTGATATGACAACCACTCAGCATCCGATTATAAGGCGCTACAGAGGGTAGTGCGTACAGCCCAATACATCACTGGGGCCAAGCTTCCTGCCATCCAGGACCTATATACTAGGCGGTGTCAGAGGAAGGCCCACAAAATGGTCAAAGACTACAGTTACCCAAGTCCTAGACTGTTCTCTCTGCTACCACACGGCAAGCTGTACCGGAGCTCCAAGTCTAGGTCCAAAAGGCTCCTTAACAGCTTCTACCCCCAAGCCATAAGACTGCTGAACAATTAATCAAATGGCTGGACTATTTACAGTTGAAGTTGGAAGTTTACATACACCTTAGCCAAATACATTTAAACTCGTTTTTTCCACAACTCCTGACATTTAATCCAAGTAAAAATTCCCTGTTTTAGGTCAGTTGGGAGCACCACTTTATTTTAGAATAAGAAATGTCAGAATAACAGTAGAGAGAATGATTTATTTCAGCTTGTGTTTCTTTCATCACATTCCCAGTGGATCAGAAGTTTGCATACACTCAATTTGTATTTGGTAGCATTGCCTTTAAATTGTTTAACTTGGGTCAAATGTTTCGGGTAGCCTTATACAAGCTTCCTACAATAAGCTGGGTGAATTTTGTCCCATCCCTCCTGACAGAGCTGGTGTAACTGAGTCAGGTTTTTAGGCCTCCTTGCTCGCACACACCTTTTCAGTTCTGCCCACAAATTTTCTATAGGACTGAGGTCAGGGCTTTGTGATGACCACTCCAATACCTTGACTTTGTTGTCCTTTAGTCATTTTCGCCACAACTTTATGTATGCTTGGGGTCATTGTCCATTTGGAAGACTCATTTGCAAACAAGCTATAACTTCCTGACTGATGTCTTGAGATGTTGCTTCAATATATCCACATAATTTTCCTCCTCATGATGCAATCTATTTTGTCAAGTGCACCAGTCCCTCCTGCAGCAAATCACCCCAACAACATGATGCTGCCACCCCCGTGCTTCACGGTTGGGATGGTGTTCTTCGGCTTGCAAGCCTCCCCCTTTTTCCTCCAAACATAACGATGGTCATTATGGCCAAACAGTTCAATTTTTTGTTTCATCAGACCAGAGGACATTTCTCCAAAAAGTATGATATTTGTCCTCATGTGCAGTTGTCTGGCTTTTATATGGCGGTTTTGGAGCAGTGGCTTCTTCCTTGCTGAGCGGCCTTTCAGGTTATGTCGATATAGGACTCGTTTTACTGTGGATATAGATACTTTTGTACCTGTTTCCTCCAGCATCTTCACAAGGTCATTTGCTGCTGTTCTGGGATTGATTTGCACTTTTCGCACCAAAGTACGTTCATCTGTAGGAGACAGAACACATCTCCTTCCTGAGCGGTATGACGGCTGTGTGGTCCCATGGTGTTTACACTTGTGTACTATTGTTTGTACAGATGAATGTGGTACCTTCAGGCGTTTGGAAATTGCTCCCAAGGATGAACCAGACTTGTGGAGGTCTACAATTTTTTTCTGAGGTCTTGGCTGATTTCTTTTGATTTTCCTATGATGTCAAGCAAAGAGTCAATGAGTTTGAAGGTAGGCCTTGAAATAAATCCACAGGTACACCTCCAGTTGACTCAAATTATGTCAATTAGCCTATCAGAACCTTCTAAAACCATGTCATCAATTTCTGGAATTTTCCAAGCTGTTTTAAGGTACTTAGTGTATGTAAACTTCTGACCCACTGGAATTGTGATACAGTTAATTATAAGTAAAATAATCTGTCTGTAATCAATTGTTTGAAAAATGACTTGTGTCATGCACAAAGTAGTCCTAACTGACTTGCCAAAATTATAGTTAGAGTGTTTGAAAAACAAGTTTTAATGACTCCAACCTAAGAGTATGTAAACTTCCGACTTCAACTGTACATTGACCCCCTCCCCCCCTTTGTTTTTACACTGCTGATACTCACTGTTTATTATCTATGCATAGTCACTTTACCCCAACCTACAGGTATAAATTACATCGGCTAACCTGTATCCCCTCACATTGACTCGGTACCGGTACCCCCTGTATATATCCTCGTTATAGTTATGTCATTTTATTGTGTTACTTTTATAAACATTTTTACTTCAGTTTATTTAGTAAATATTTTGTTAGCTCTATTTCTTTAACCTCATTGTTGGATAAGGGCTTGAATGTAAGCTTTACACGGTAAATTCTACACCTGTTGTATTCTCCCCCCATCCTCAGAATAGTCTAAATTCATCGGGGCATCGACTCTACAAGGTACCGAAAGCTTTCAACAGGGAAGCTGGCCCATGTTGACTCCAATGCTTCCCACACTTGTGCCAAGTTGGCTAGATGTCCTTTGGGTGGTGGACCATTCTTGATACACACGGGAAACTGTTGAACATGAAAAACCCAGCAGCGTTGCAGTTCTTGACACTAACTGGTGCGCCTGGCACCTACTACCATACACCAATCAAAGTCACTTAAATCTTTTGTCTTGCCTAATCATCCTCTGAATGGCACACATACACAATCCATGTCTCAATTGTCTCAAGGTTTAGAAATCCTTCTTTAACCTGTCTCCTCCCCTTAATCTACACTGACTGAAGTAGATTTAACAAGTAACATCAAGAAGGGATCATAGCGTTCACCTGGATTCACCTGGTCAGTCTATGTCATGGAAAGAGCAGGTGTTCTTAATGTTTTGTATCCACAGCATACTGTACATCATAAAGTCTGGGTGGTGAAGAAGGAAAAACATTCTGGCTGTGCCCACAATAACAGAGGCATCTATCAACTCTTCTCTATTTCAACGAATACAATATAGTGTCATTTAATAACCCACACCATCTGAAGGATTATGCATCAACATAAAACATGATTCACAACCTTGGTGTACTACATTTTGACTTTTGAATTTGAGGAGGGGAAACCCATTTAAATCCCTAGATTCAGCCAGAGCAACATAGGAGTCTTTCTGACTGAGAATAAACATTAAAATCATATTGGTTTCATTATGAAACCATCCTTTCATTTTACTGTGCTTCCTTGTGCTACTTGAGTCACAAAGGCTTTCTTTATTTATTTCTGCTGAGCTCTGAGTCTCCTGAGAAACTTTCTTTCTTTCTCTTTTCTCATTGTAAACATGCCTTTATTAGTCCACATGAGATGGACATTTGTCTTCTGCTTTAATCTAACCCCCAGATACACACACACCCACACAAACATTAGGTTGGAGAGGCTGGAGCAGATGGTAACCTCAGGGCCGCCGCAGTGCAGCACCCAATGATCAGTTTAGGGGGAACACTCCTTGTTCAACGAACATCGGTGGTAGGTGGCTCACTCCCCGCCAGATTTTGTCCCCCCCAATACACCCCATCAGCACTGAGATTCAAACTGCTTCTCTAACCTCGAGGCTACTGCTATCCCCTAAAAATGATCTCATCTTAAAATGGCTTAAACTGATCTCATCTATACCTCGACTGTAAACTCCTCTAAAGTTTGGATTTGTTTAGACATTGTTGGATAACGTTAAAGACCTGTGATGAGAAACATCCCATATTTCCAAACATGATTAATTCTGTCAATAACATTGCCGATGTTCTGATTACATTCTACAATTTCTTTGATTATATAGTGAGGATTGTGGCAGGGTGTTGTGGTGTGTGAGTGGATTGCATGCCAGACAGTATTCTGGAGCACACACACAACACAGACACACACACGGAAGAGGACGGGTCATGCTATGCAAGAGACACAGCTCAGCACACAACTCCCTCGCTCTCCATGCACCCATATGTGTCGGCCATGCGTACTTGCATCCATGCTTGGTTGTTTGTGCGTCAAACGTGAGTCCGTGCAACCATTTGTGTGTGAGTATACACACGATTTGTGTGAGAGAGAGCAGTTCCAGCTATTTTTAAGAATTCATCCTTTCTACATGTGAAAAAGGTAACATAGAGATGCAGTCTTAGGGGCAGATATTCAGGAGGCAGAAAGTTCTGGTGCAAAGGTGTCCACATTTATTGTGTTCAATAGTGACAGCCAGCGATTAATATTTACAAAACAGTTCGACATTAGACTTCTCAAGCAAAATAACAAACCGTACTTAGCTAATAACAGGCTTACCCTTTACCTTCCATAGGTATTACAGGTTAGCATCTCCCGGCTAGGAAACAACTTTTGTTGACACGGAGCCCCGCCAATCCATCACAACTGGTCTGCCCACATATTTCCATCCGATGTGCCCTCAACCGGCCGTTGTCGATTAAGACTTTTCTGCTATCCCTGGCCTGCTAACTTTATGAACGCCGTGTCTCCTGCTTGCTAGCGTAGTAACGATCTTCCCTATTTCATCTATTGCTGTTCACTGGACCCTATGATCACCTGGCTACATAGCTGATGCCTGCTGGACTGTTCATTAATCAAATACTCCATTATTGTTTATTTTGTTTATCTGTTGGTCCCAGCCTCGAACTCAGGCCCTATCTGTAGTTAACTGACCCTCTCTGCCCATTCATCACCATTTTACCTGCTGTTGTTGTCTTACCCGTCGTTGTCTTAGCTAGTTCTCCCAATCAACACCTGTGATTGCTTTATGCCTGGTATTATGTCCCTCTCTAATGTCAATATGCCTTGCATACTGTTGTTTACGGTAGTTATAATTGTTTTATTTTACTGCGGAGCCCCTAACCCCAATCAACATGCCTCAAATACCTATTTTGCCCCACCTCCCACACATGCAGTGACCTCACCTAGCATAACTAGTGCCTCCAGAGATGCAACCTCTCTTATCATCACTCAATGCCTAGGTTTACCTCCACTGTACCCGCACCTTACCATACCCGTCTGTACATTATGCCTTGAATCTAATCTACCACGCCCAAAAATCTGCTTCTTTTATTCTCTGTCCCCAACTCACTAGACGGACGGTTTTCATAGCCTTTAGCCCTACCCTCATCCTAGTCTTCCTCTGTTCCTCGGGTGATGTAAAGGCTAACCCAGGTACACAGGCATTTTCATTTGTTGACTTCTGTAACCTTAAAAGCCTTGGTTTCATGAATGTTAACATCAGAAGCCTCCTCCTTAAGTTTGTTTTACTCACTGCTTTAGCACACTCCAACAACCCTGATGACCTAGTCTTGTCTGAATCCTGGCTTAGGAAGGCCACCAAAAATTCTGAGATTTCCATCCCCAACTACAACATTTTCCATCAAGATAGAACTGCCAAAGGGGGAGGAGTTTCAATCTACTGCAGAGATAGCCTGCAAAGTTCTGTCATACTTTCCAGGTCTATGCCCAAACAGTTCGAACTTCTAATTTTAAAAATGAATCTCTCCAGAAATAAGTCTCTCACTGTTGCCATCTGTTATAGACCCCCCTCAGCTCCCAGCTGTGCCCTGGACACCATATGTGAATGGATTGCCCCCCATCTATCTTCAGAGTTCGTTCTGTTAGGTGACCTAAACTGGGATATGTTTAACACCCCGGCCATCCTACAATCTAAGCTAGATTCCCTCAATCTCACACAAATTATCAAGGAACCCATCAGGTAAAACCTTAAATCCATAAACATGGGCAACCTCATAGATATCACCCTGACCAACTTGCCCTCCAAATACACCTCTGCTGTTTTTAATCAGGATCTCAGCGATCACTGCCTCATTGTCTGCATCCATCATGGGTCCGTGGTCAAACGACCACCCCTCATCACTGTCAAATGCTTCCTAAAAAACTTCTGCGAGCAGGCATCCCATCAGTAGAGGATGCCTGGTTGTTCTTTAAAAGTAATTTCCTCACCATCTTAAATAAGCATGCCCCTTTCAAAAAATGTAGAACTAGGCGTCCCGGGTGGCGCAGTGGTTAAGGACGCTGTACTGCAGCGTCAGCTGTGCCACCAGAGACTCTGGGTTCGCACCCAAGCTCTGTTGTAACTGGCTGTGACCGGGAGGTCCTTGGGGCGACGCACAATTGGCCTAGCATCGTCTGGGTTTAGGGAGGGTTTGGCCGGTAGGGAAATCCTTGTCTCATCGTGCACCAGCGACTCCTGTGGCGGGCTGGGCGCAGTGCACGCTAACCAAGGTTGCAAGGGGCACGGTGTTTCCTCCGACACATTGGTGCGGCTGGCTTCCGGGTTGGATGGCACTGTGTTAAGAGGCAGTGCGGCTTGGTTGGGTTGTGTATTGGAGGACGCATGACTTTCAACCTTCGTCTCTCCCGAGCCCGTACGGGAGTTGTAGGGATGAGACAAGATAGTAGCTACTAAAAACAATTGGATACCACGAAATTGGGGAGAAAAAGGGGTAAAAATTCAACAACAAAAAAACACACAAAAAAATTTAGAACTGTTAGGTGTGTGTACAGGAGGTGAAGTCAGGTGCAGCAAACAGGCACACTTTAATTCCAGTCCAACAAGACAACACACAAAAGCATACAAGTGCCAAAACCACGGAATATAACAAAATTAATGCGCTGGACATAACAATAAACAATTACACACAAAGACATGATGGGGAACAGAGGACTAAATACATGTAGATTGATTGGGGACTGAAAACCAGGTGTATATGGAACAAGACAAAACAAATGGACATATGAGAAATGGAGCGGCAATGGCTAGATAGCCGGTGACGTCGAACGCCGCCCGAAAAAGGAGAGGAGCAGACTTGGGCGGAAGTAGCGACAAGAACTAAGAACAGATATATCCCTTCGTTCACTCCAAACCTGACTGTCCTCCACCAGCATCGAATAGTCCGCGCGATATGCAACCTTTCAGGGAAGTCAGGAACCAATACACACAGTCAGTTAGGAAAGCAAAGGCTAGCTTTTTCAAACAGAATTTTGCATCCTGTAGCTCTAACTCCAAAATGTTCTGTGACACTGTAAAGTCCATGGAGAATAAGAGCACCTCCTCCCAGCTGACCACTGCACTGATGCTAAGAAACACTGTCACCACCAATAAATCCACATGAATCAATAATTTCAATAATAATTTCTCTACGGCTGGCCATGCTTTCCTCCTGGTTACGCCAACCCCGGCCAACAGCTCTGCATCCCCCCCAGCTACTTGTCCAAGCATCCCCAGCATCTCCTTCATCCAAATCCAGATAGCAGATGTTCTGAAAGAGCTGCAAAACCTGGACCCGTATAAATCAGCTGGGCTAGACAATCTGGACCCCCTCTTTCTAAAATTATCTTCCGCCATTGTTGCAACCCCTATTACTATTCTGTTCAACCTCTCTTTCATATTGTCAGAGATTCCTAAAGATTGGAAAGCTGCCACGAAGTTGACAAACAGATCACTGACCGTTTCAAATCCCACCGTACCTTCTCCGCTGTGCAATCAGGTTTCAGAGCTGGTCACGGGTGCACCTCTGCCACGCTCAAAGTACTAAACGATATCATAACCTCCCTAGTTAAAAGACATTACTGTGCAGCCGTCTTCATCGACCTGACCAATGCTTTCAACTCTGTCAACCACTGTATTCATATCGGCAGACGCAATAGTCTTGGTTTCTTTAATGACTGCATCACCTGGTTCACCAAATACTTCTCAGATAGAGTTCAGTGTGTCAAATTGGAAGGCCTGTTGTCCGGACTTCTGGCAGTCTATATGGTGGTACAACAGGGTTCAATTCAACTCTTTTCTCTGTATATATCAATGATGTCGCTCTTGCTGCAGGTAATTCCTTGATCCACCTCTACACAGACGACACCATTCCGTAAACATTTGGCCCTTCTTTTGACACTGTGTTAACAAACCTCCAAACAAGCTTCAATGCCATACAACACTCCTTCTGTGGACTCCAACTGCTTTTAAACACTAGTAAAATAAAACGCATGCTCTTCAACCGATCTCTGCCCGCACCCGCCCGCCCGACTAGCATCACTACTCTGGATGGTTCTGACTTACAATATGTGGACAACTACAAATACCTAGGTGTTTGGTTAGACTGTAAACTCTCCTTCCAGACTCACATTAAGCATCTCCAATACAAAATTATATCTAGAATCGGCTTCCTATTTCGCAACAAAGCCTCCTTCACTCACGCTGCCAAACATACCCTCGCAAAACTGACTATCCTACCGATCCTCTACTTCGGCAATGTAATTTACAAAATTGCCTCCAACACTATACTCAATAAACTAGATGATGTCTATCACAGTGTCATCCGTTTTGTCATCCGTTTTGTCACCAAAGCCCCATATACCACCCACCACAGCAACCTGTATATTCTCGTCGACTGGCCCTCGCTACATATTCGTCGCCAGACCCACTGGCTCCAGGTCATCTATATGTCTTTGCTAGGTAAAGCTCCACCTTATCTCTGCTCACTGATCACCATAACAACACCCACCTGTAGCACACGCTCCAGCAGGTATATCTCACTGGTCCCAAAGCCAAAACCTACTTTTGCTTCCTTTCCTTCCAGTTCTCTACTGCCAATGACTTGAACGAATTGCAAAAATCGCTGAAGTTGGAGACTAACTTTATTAAGCATCAGCTATCTGAGCAGCTTACCGATTACTGCCCATCTGTACATAGCCCATCCAATTACCTACCTCATTCACATATTGTTTCCACTTGCTTTTTTTTGGCTCTTTTGCACACCAGTATTTCTGCAAGCACATTGTCATCTGCACATCTATCACTCCAGTGTTAACTTGCTAAATTGTAATTGCTTTGCTACTGTTGGCCTATTTATTGCCTTACCTCCTTACTCCATTTGCACACACTGTATATAGATTTTTCTATTTTGTTACTGACTGTACTTTTGTTAACTGTGTTTTTTGTGTAACTGTGTTTTTTGTCGCACTACATGTTCTCATTTACAACTGCGACCTGGCCAAGATTAAGCAGTGTTACGCATGGAATAAACAAACATACAGTCAATAATACAACTGTTTCATCATACCAGAGGACATTTCTCCAAAAAGTAGGCTCTTCGTCCCCATGTGCAGTTGCAAACCGGGCGGTTTTGGAGCAGTGGCTTCCTCCTTGCTGAGCAGCCTTTCAGGTTATGTCGATATACTGTGGATATAGATACTTTTCTACTTGTTACTTTTGTACCTGTTTCCTCCAGCATCTTTTCTGTCCTTTTGGGATTGATTTGCACTTTTCGCACCACCAGTACGTTAATCTGTAGGAGACAGAACAAGTCTCCTTCCTGAGCGGTATGACGGCTTCGTGGTCCCATGGTGTTTATACTTGCGTACTATTGTTTATACAGATGAACGTGGTACCTAAAAAGTGTTTGGAAATTGCTCCCAAGGATGAACCAGACTTGTGGACGTCTACAAATTTCTTTCTGAGGTCTTAGCTGATTTCTTTTGATTTTCCCATGATGTCAAGCAAAGAGGCACTGAGTTTGAAGGTAGGCCTTGAAATACATCCACATGTACACCTCCAATTGGCTCAAATTATGTCAATTAGCCTATCAGAAGCTTCTAAAGCCATGGCATCATTTTCTGGAATTTTCCAAGCTGTTTAAAGGCACAGTCAACTTTGTGTATGTCAAATTCTGACCCACTGGAATTGTGATAGAGTGAATTATAAGTTAAATAATCTGTCTGTAAACAACTGTTGGAAAAATGACTTGTGTCATGCACAAAGTAGATGTCCTAACTTGCCAAAACTATAGTTTGTTAAAAAGACATTTGTGGAGTGATTGAAAAACTAGTTTTAATGACTCCAACCTAAGTATATGTAAACTTCCGACTTCAACTGTATATAGTATATATCAGCTCGAAGTAGAAGCCTACGTGTTGTTTTCCATTAGTTTACTCCTATTAGGGGAGGGGTGGTAGGGTAAGGAGAACATAATAAATACAAATATTTCAAATATTTTTCAAAATAAATATATATATGGGGGATTGGAAATATTGCAGACAAATACATTGATGGAAGTTACAATCTATCTGCAATATTAAAGCGGATCTACCTCCTTCCCGCCCCCCAAAAAGAAATAGGAAAAGAAGCTAAACCTATTGAAGCAGACAGTGCCTTAGGGAAGTATTCAGACCTCTTGACTTTTTCCACATTTTGTTACATTACAGCCTTATCCTAAAATGTAATCAATTGTAAATGCTGGCTGTAACACAACTACATGTGGAAAACGTCAAACGACAGGGACAGACAGAGACACACGGAATTCCGACACAACATGGGAAACATGGGAAATATGAACAAAGGAAAACATTAACAGAATGAAATAAACAGAGCTTTTAGCTCGTAAGTGCTACGATGATTATGTGGACCAAAATAATGTTTCACTCTGGTAAGCTAGACTCAGGTAAATAACCTCATCTATTTGGGGAACAGATTATACTAAAATACCTTTCCATACAAACATTTTCCTTCCCAAATGGGCATGAACTATAAACAGTAGCTAACAAAGGAGCTAAAGAATAATATAGTAATGTGCAGTAATAATGCTTCTAGAAAGCAATTGCAAAATATATAAGGGAAATAGAACACCTTATTTCAGACAGTACATGTTCATTACGAGGGCATAAATCCACGTTGTCACACTCCAGATCAGCATACCTGTCAGGTGATGGCAGTCATTACAGTAAGTCAGACAGTCTTATACAGAACCGCTGATGATAACAGTCTTCAATGGAGAAGCTGGCTAAATGAAATGTGCCTTTAAGTCTGCATGGACATAAATCATTCACATAAATCGTGCATCGTTATCAGTGGAACACTAGCATTTATTTTTTTATTTTGTTATTTCACCTTTTCTTAACCAGGTAGGCTAGTTGAGAACAAGTTCTCATTTGCAACTGTGACCTGGCCAAGATAAAGCATAGCAGTGTGAACAGACAACACAGAGTTACACATGGAGTAAACAATTAACAAGTCAATAACACAGTAGAAAAAAAGAGAGTCTATATACATTGTGTGCAAAAGGCATGAGGAGGTAGGTGAATAATTACACTTTTGCAGATTAACACTGGAGTGATAAATTATCAGATGGTCATGTACAGGTAGAGATATTGGTGTGCAAAAGAGCAGAAAAGTAAATAATTAAAAACAGTATGGGGATGAGGTAGGTCAAATTGGGTGGGCTATTTACCGATAGACTATGTACAGCTGCAGCGATCGGATAGCAGATGTTTGAAGTTGGTGAGGGAGATAAAAGTCTCCAACTTCAGCGATTTTTGCAATTCGTTCCAGTCACAGGCAGCAGAGAACTGGAACGAAAGGCGGCCAAATGAGGTGTTGGCTTTAGGGATGATCAGTGAGATACACCTGCATGAAGGTCATCTCAAGGATATCACCCTCTATCTCCATCAGTCTGCCTGTTCATCAGTTAGTGTAATCTACTATGGTATGTTACTGCTCAAAGTGTGTTTGTATATCTGTCTGAGCAATTATTATCTGTCTAGGTCATGGTCTGGTTGTGTATGCTATGAGGGCTGATGGATAATGTCTGGTAAGCTACTGACAGATGAGTGCTGTTCTGTCTTACAGCCTTCAACAAAAGACCTGTCTCAGATGTTTAAACATAGAACTCAAGCCAATCTACTTGTCATAGTCACTTTTCCCAGAGGCTAAGAAAGCAGCCAGAAAGACCAGCAGTATTGGAAAACTTTAGTACAGCCCCATGTTCTTCCAGGAATGAGATGGATTAAGTCAGTTACAGGTTTGAGCTGTCATCCTACATGGCTAGCCCCTCTGTCTGGCTGTGGCATAGATGAGCTTCAGTGGGAGGTCCTACAGTCTGTTACAGCATGCTCAGCAGAGGATCACCAATCCTGCAGACACCAGATGTTGAATTCCTGTCCGACTAGATGAGCAGGACATTGCACTGCATCAACCAATGGTTGTGTGCCTCGTCATTGACTCTTCAGTCGGGCATCAGATTGCTACAGTGCCTTCAGAAAGTATTCACACCCCTTGACCTTTTCCACATTTTGTTGTGCTACAGCCAGCATTTAAAATGGAGTCAATACAGATTTGTTTTCACTGACCTACACATAATACTCCATAATTTCAAGGTGGAATTTGGTTTTCCGAAATCTTTGCAAATGTCTTGAGTCAATAAGTATTCCAACCTTTTGTTATGGCAAGCCTAAATAAGTTCAGGAGTAAAAATGTGCTTAACAAGTCACATAATAAGTTGCATGGACTCACTCTGTGTGCAATAATAGTGTTTAACATGATTTTTGAATGACTATTTTATCTCTACCACACACATACAATTATCCCTCAGTCGAGCAGTGAATTTCAAACCACAAAGATCAGGGAAGTTTTCCAATGCCTCGCAAAGAAGGGCACCTTTTGGTAGATGGGTAAAATAGTAGACACTGAATATAACCTTTGAGCATGGGGAAGTTATGAATTACACTTTGGATGGTGTATCAATACACCCAGTCACTACAAAGACACAAGTGTCCTTCCTAAATCAGTTGCCAGCGAGGAAGGAAACTGCTCAGGGATTTCACCATGATGTCAATGGTTACTTTAAAATAGTTACAGAGTTGAATGGCTGTGATAGGAAAAAACTGAGAATGGATCAACAAAGTTGTAGTTACTCCACAATAATAACCTAATTGACATAGTGAAAAGAAGGAAGCCTGTATATAATAAAAATATTCCAAAACATGCATCATGTTTGCAAGAAGGCTAAATATTTGGCAAAGGAATTAACTGTTTTTCTTGAATACAAAGTGCAAATCCAATAGAACACATTTCTGGGGACCTCTGTCCATATTTTCAAGTATAGTGATGGCTGCATCATGTTATGGGTATGCTTGTAATTGTGAGCGTACCAAGTAATAAGGCGTCACTCTAAAGTGGGAAGGTGGAATAAACGAGTCAGGAGTAGGTTTTCTTGATTGAACACGGTTCTCTATTGAGGGTATTTTGTCAACAAAAACATTCTAACATAATCAATTAAAAATCTTCCAAGGAAAAACACACATCTTCTTCTCCAGATGAAACAAGAACACAATAGGATTATCTTTAAACTACAACAAACATAAATCACGGGTTTGTCACCGTCTTAGTGGTTCGTTCGTTCTTTCAGCACAGCTTCTCTCTCTCTCGGTGGCCATCTTCCAGAGATAGTTTCCCCCCTCTCTGCTTGTTCCATTCTCTCTTTTATAGGGGAAGGAGAGTATGTCATTAGTACCGTCAGCTGTGCTTAATTGACTCTGGTTACCTTGTCTCCCATGCTTTGTTGGGCTACTATCCATGAGCCCAGCCTGCCCTCTAGTGGTCCTTCCACATACCTTCCCCCCCAGGACCGAACCGGAGGATCGGGCGCCAGACGCACCGTCTTGGTCGCGTCGGGACAGCGCGTCTGCATTCCCGTTCCTCGATCCAGCCCTGTGGATGACATGGAAAGAGAACAATTGTAAAGACAAAAACCATCTGGCTATTCTGTTGTTATTGTTTCTCTTACCAGCCATCCACGTGAGGGGCGCATGGTCAGTAACTAATGCAAACCTCCGACCCAGTAGGTAGTACCGGAGATAATCGAGGGCCCACTTGATGGCTAAGGCCTCTTTCTCTACGGTCGCATACCTCTGTTCCCGATCGCTGAGTTTCCTACTAATGAAGAGAATTGGCTTCTCTGCTTCACCTTTACCCTGAGCTAGTATGGCCCGAGCCCTGTATCCGAGGCGTCGACCTGCACAATGAACTCTTGTGAGAAGTCCGGAGCCTGTAGAACGGGATCAGAACACAGGCCATCTTTTAGCAATTGAAAGGCCTCTTCCGTCTCGTCTTTCCACTCTACCTGGTTTGGCAGGTTTTTCCTGATGAGGTTTGTGAGGGGGTTGGCAATGGTTGCATATCCCGGGATAAAACGGCGATAATATCCTGTTATCCCTAAGAAGGCCCGAACGTCTCGCTTGGTCCGGGGTCGAGGCCAGTCACGAATTGCCCTGGTCTTCTCTGCCTGCGGGCGTATTTTCCCATTCCCCACGGTATACCCCAGGTATTCCGCTTCGGACAGGCCCAGGCAGCATTTATTTGGATTGGCTGTCAACCCTGTGGCTTCCAAACTCACGAGCACCGCCCGTAATCGCAGGAGGTGACTATCCCAGTCCTCGCTGTGGATGACCACATCGTCTATGTACGCCGCTGCATACTCTTGATGGGGCCGTAGAATGGCATCCATGAGGCGTTGGAAGGTTGCAGCGGCTCCGTGCAGTCCGAAGGGCATCCTCACATACTGGAAAAGCCCCTCTGGGGTGGCGAAGGCAGTCTTTGGGCGATCCTCCCGAGCCACCGGCACTTGCCAATATCCCTTCGTCAAATCCAGGGTAGTGATGAACTTGGCCTTTCCTAAGCGCTCCAAGTTCATCCACGCGGGGCATGGGGTACGCATCGAATGTAGAGATGGCATTCACGCCCCTAAAGTCGTTGCAGAGTCTCATACTACCATCGGCTTTGGGGACCAGGACTATGGGACTGGACCACTCGCTCGTCGAGGGCTCGATCACGCCCATCCTCAACATCTCCCTCACCTCTTTCTTAGCGATGACTCGGCGAGCCTCAGGAATCCTGTAAGGGCGGATATGCACTTTCTTGCCGGGTTCAGTGTGGATATGGTGGAACAGGACATCTGTTTGTCCTGGGAATGGAGAGAATATTCAACCAAAGTTCATAATCAGCTTGTCTAGCTGTCTTGACTGCTCCGGTAGGAGAGTTTGGTCACGGCGCACCTGTGGTAGAGCCTCTTTTTTTTCTTTGCCCTCCAGGGCCATCAAAGCCACCTCCTCCTCTCGTCCATGGTACGTCTTCAGCAGGTTTATGTGATAGAGTTGGACCTTCTTCCTCCTGTCAGGTTGCTTGATGAGGTAATTGACCGGTGAGACCCTTTTCATTACCTCGTAGGGCCCCCTCCACTGCGCCAGCAAGCGATGTTTGGCCGTGGGCACAAGCACCATCACTTTCTCTCCCACGGTGAACTCACGGTGGGTCGCGGATTTATCATAGGCCCGGCCTTGGGTCCTTTGGGCCTTCTCCATATGCTCCTTGACTATGGGCCACACTGCTGACAGGCGGTCTCTCATCAGGGTAATGTGTTCTATTGTGGATCAAAAGGGGCATGGTTGGGTCTCCCAGGTCTCCTTGGCTAAGTCGAGGATTCCTCGACAGGGTCTGCCATAGAGCAGTTCAAACGGAGAGAATCCAGTGGATTCCTGGGGTACTTCTCGCAGGGCAAACATTAAGTGTGGGAGAAGCATGTCCCAGTTTTTCCCGTCTCGGGACACCACTCTTCTCAACATGCTTTTAATTGTTTTGTTCAAGCGTTCACACAACCCATCTGTTTGAGGGTGGAATATGCTTGTACGTATCTGTTGAACCTGATATAACCGACACAAGTCCTTCATCAACCGGGACATGAACGGGGTTCCTTGATCGGTTAAGATCGTCTTGGGAAGGCCCACACGAGAGAACATCAGGAATAACTCCTTGGCAATTCCCTTTGACGACATGTTACGCAGGGGTATGGCCTCCGGGAACTTGGTAGCGTAATCTATAACCACTAGGATGTACTCGTGTCCTCTGGCGGATTTTGGGAGGGGTCCTACGAGGTCCATAGCTATGCGTTCAAAGGGAGTCTCTATGATGGAGAGAGGAATCAAAGGGTTACGTAGGTGTGGCCGTGGGGCTGTACGTTGACATTGATCACACGTCTTACAATACCTGGCCACATCTCGGGTGACACGGGGCCAATAGAATCTCTGCATGATTCTGTCAATAGTCTTGTCTCGTGCCAGGTGTCCTCCTAGGACGTGGGAATGGGCTAACTGTAGAACTGTATCCCTGTATGGTCTAGGCACCATTAGTTATTCCTGATTTTCCCCCCTTCGTCGTACGACCCAGTATAAGAGACCCCGCCTGATTGCATAGTAAGGAAGAGGGGGCTCACCTGATCCGTTGACGTTCCTCCCGTCGATCACCTTCACCTTCCTCATGGCCTCCCTTAGGTCTGGGTCTCTATGCTGCGAGGTGCCGAACTGTCCCTTTAAAAAAAAACCTAGGAAGAAACCTAGAGAGGAACCAGGCTATGTGGGGTGGCCAGTCCTCTTCTGGCTGTGCCGGGTGGAGATTATAACAGAACATGGCCAAGATGTTCAAATGTTCATAAATGACCAGCATGGTCAAATAATAGTAAGGCAGAACAGTTGAAACTGGAGCAGCAGCATGGCCAGGTGGACTGGGGACAGCAAGGAGTCATCATGTCAGGTAGTCCTGGGGCATGGTCCAAGGGCTCGGGTCAGTTGAAACTGGAGCAGCAGCATGGCCAGGTGGACTGGGGACAGCGAGGAGCCATCATGACAGGTAGTCCTGGGGCATGGTCCTAGGGCTCAGGTCCTCCGAGAGAGAGAAAGAAAGAAGGAGAGAATTAGAACAATGTATACGAAATGCTTCAGTCTGGTTTTAGACCCCATCATAGCACTGAGACGGCACTTGTGAAGGTGGTAAATGACATTTTAATGGCATCGGACCGAGGCTCTGCATCTGTCCTCGTGCTCCTAGACCTTAGTGCTGCTTTTGATACCATCGATCACCACATTCTTTTGGAGAGATTGGAAACCCAAATTGATCTACACGGACATGTTCTGGCCTGGTTTAGGTCTTATCTGTCGGAAAGATATCAGTTTGTCTCTGTGAATGGTTTGCCCTCTGACAAATCAACTGTAAATTTCGGTGTTCCTCAAGGTTCTGTTTTAGGACCAATTGTTTTCACTATATATTTTACCTCTTGGGGATGTTATTCGAAAACATAATGTAAACCACTGCTATGGATGACACACAGCTGTACATTTCAATGAAACATGGTGAAGCCCCAAAATTGGCTAGAAGTGTGGATGGCTGCAAACTTTCTACTATTAAACTCGGACAAAACAGAGATGCTTGTTCTAGGTCCCAAGAAACAAAGAGATCTTCTGTTGAATCTGACAATTAATCTTAATGGTTGTACAGTCGTCTCAAATAAAACTGTGAAGGACCTCGGCGTTACTCTGGACCCTGATCTGTCTTTTGAAGAACATATCAAGACCATTTCGAGGACAGCTTTTTTCCATCTACGTAACATTGCAAAAATCAGAAACTTTCTGTCCAAAAATGATGCAGAAAAATTAATCCATGCTTTTGTCACTTCTAGGTTAGACTACTGCAATGCTCTATTTTCCGGCTACCCGGATAAAGCACTAAATAAACTTCAGTTAGTGCTAAATACGGCTGCTAGAATCCTGACTAGAACCAAAAAATTTGATCATATTACTCCAGTGCTAGCCTCTCTACACTGGCTTCCTGTCAAAGCAAGGGCTGATTTCAGGTTTTACTGCTAACCTACAAAGCATTACATGGGGCTCCTACCTACCTCTCTGATTTGGTCCTGCACATACCTCACGTACGCTACGGTCACAAGACACAGGCCTCCTAATTGTCCCTAGAATTTCTAAGCAAACAGCTGGAGGCAGGGCTTTCTCCTATAGAGCTCCATTTTTATGGAACGGTCTGCCTACCCTCAGAGACGCAAACTCGGTCTCAACCTTTAAGTCTTTACTGAAGACTCATCTCTTCAGTGGGTCGTATGATTGAGTGTAGTCTGGCCCAGGAGTGGGAAGGTGAACGGAAAGGCTCTGGAGCAAGAACCGCCCTTGCTGTCTCTGCCTGGCCGGTTCCCCTCTTTCCACTGGGATTCTCTGCCTCTAGCCCTGTTACGGGGCTGAGTCACTGGCTTGCTGGGGCTCTCTCGTGCCGTCCCTGGGGGTGCGTCACCTGGGTGGGTTGATTCACTGTTGTGGTCGGCCTGTCTGGGTTGCCCCCCTTGGGTTGTACCGTGGCGGAGATCTTTGTGGGCTATACTCGGCCTTGTCTCAGGATGGTGAGTTGGTGGTTGAAGATATCCCTCTAGTGGTGTGGGGGCTGTGCTTTGGCAAAGTGGGTGGGGTTATATCCTTCCTGTTTGGCCCTGTCCGGGGTGTCCTCGGATGGGGCCACAGTGTCTCCTGACCCCTCCTGTCTCAGCCTCCAGTATTTATGCTGCAGTAGTTTATGTGTCGGGGGCTAGGGTCAGTTTGTTATATCTGGAGTACTTCTCCTGTCCTATTCGGTGTCCTGTGTGAATCTAAGTGTGCGTTCTCTAATTCTCTCCTTCTCTCTTTCTTTCTCTCTCTCGGAGGACCTGAGCCCTGGACCATGCCCCAGGACTACCTGACATGATGACTCCTTGCTGTCCCCAGTCCACCTGGCCATGCTGCTGCTCCAGTTTCAACTGGCCTGGGCCCTAGGACCATGTCCCAGGACTACCTGACATGAGGACTCCTTGCTGTCCCCAGTCCACCTGGCCATGCTCCTGCTCCAGTTTCAACTGTTCTGCCTTATTATTAATCAACCGTGCTGGGTCATTACTGAACATTTGAACATCTTGGCCACGTTCTGTTATAATCTCCACCCGGCACAGCCAAAAGAGGACTGGCCACCCCACATATGCTCTCTCATTCTCTCTTTCTTTCTCTCTCTCTCTGAGGACCTGAGCCCTAGGACAGTGCCCCAGGACTACCTGACATGATGGCTCCTTGCTGTCCCCATTCCACCTGACTGCTGCTGGTTTCACTGTTCTGGTATTAGGACCATGCTGGTCTGAACACATCTTGGTCATGTGTTATAATCTCTACCCGGCACAGCCAGAAGAGGACTGGCCACCCCACATAGCCCGGTTCCTCTCTAGGTTTCTTCCTAGCCTTTCTAGGGAGTTTTCCTAGCCACCGTGCTTTTACACCTGCATTGTTTGCTGTTTGGGGTTTTAGGCTGGGTTTCTGTACAGCACTTTGAGATATCAGCTGATGTACGAAGGGCTATATAAATAAATTTGATTTGATTTGATTGATTTAGAGAACGCACACTTAGATTCACACAGGACACTGAATAGGACAGGAGAAGTTACTATATGCTACTCTCTGTTTATCATATATGCATAGTCACTTAACCTCTTGGTCCTACCTGGCACGCAGGCGTCCCATCTAGAGCTCTGGAAATGCAAATGCGCTATGCTAAATGCTAATAGTATTAGTTAAAACTCAAACGTCCATTAAAATACACATGCAGGGTATTGAATTAAAGCTACACTCGTTGTGAATCCAGGCAACAAGTCAGATTTTTAAAATGCTTTTCGGCGAAAGCATGAGAAGCTATTATCTGATAGCATGTAACACCCCAAAAGACCCGCAGGGGACGTAAAAAAAATAATTAGCATAGTCGTCGCTACACAAACCGCACAAATAAAATATAAAACATTCATTACCTTTGACCATCTTCTTTGTTGGCACTCCTAGATGTCCCACTATTATCACTATTGGGTCTTTTTTCGATTAACTCGGTCCATATATAGCCTAGATATCGATCTATGAAGACTGTGTGATAAACGGAAAAAAATTGCGTTTCATAACGTAACGTCATTTTTAAAATTCAAAAAGTCGACGATAAACTTTCACAAAACACTTCGAAATACTTTTGTAATGCAACTTTAGGTATTAGTACACGTTAATAAGCGATAAAATTCATCAGGAGGCGATGTCAATTCTATAGGTGTCTGTTTCGAAAAAATGTCTTGGAGAGAGCTCGACCAAAACATCCAGTCGGAGACCGGAGGGAATCGATTCCCTTGATTTGGTTAGACCAAGAATCAATTGCGAATCAAATGACAAGACTCTAGACAATGTGTGGAAGCTGTAGGCACTGCAACCTCGGCCTCATTTAATTCGATTCACTTTGAACAATTCCTTGAAGTTTGGATATTTTTTTCCATTTTCAGTGATCAGATATTCCTGCACTTTTCGATGAAACGCACGTTCTGTTATAGTCACAGCCGTGATTTAACCAGTTTTATAAACATTTGAGTGTTTTCTATCCACACATACTAATCATATGCATATACTATATTCCTGGCCTGAGTAGCAGGGCGCTGAAATGTTGCGCAATTTTTAACAGAATGTTCGAAAAAGTAGAGGGTCGACTTAACTTATACATTCATGTACATACTACCTCAATTAGCCCGACAAACCGGTGCCCCCGCACATTGGCTACCTGCATTGTGTCCCACCACCCGCCAACCCCTCTTTTACGCTACTGCTACTCTCTGCTAATCATATATGCATAGTCACTTTAACCATACCTACACATACATACTACCTCAATTAGCTTGACTAACCGGTGCCTGTATATAGCCTCGCTACTGTTATAGCCTCACTACTGTATATAGCCTCGCTAGTGTATATAGCCTCGCTACTGTATATAGCCTCGCTACTGTTATAGCCTCGATACTATATATAGCCTCGCTACTGTATATAGCCTCGATACTGTATATAGCCCAGCTACTGTATATAGCCCTGCTACTGTATATAGCCTCGCTACTGTATATAGCCTCGCTACTGTATATAGCTCCGCTACTATATATCGCCTCCTACTGTATATAGCCTCGCTACTGTATATAGCCTCTCTACTGTATATAGCCTCTCTACTGTATATAGCCTCGCTACTGTATATAGGCTCGCTACTGTATATAGCCTCGCTAATGTATATATTCTCTCTACTGTATATAGCCTCGCTACTGTATATAGCCTCTCTACTCTATATAGCCTCGCTACTGTATATAGCCTCTCTACTGTATATAATCTCGCTACTGTATATAGCCTCTCTACTGTATATAGCCTCGCTACTCTATATAGGCTCGCTACTGTATATAGCCTCTCTACTCTATATAGCCTCGCTACTGTATATAGCCTCTCTACTGTATATAATCTCGCTACTGTATATAGCCTCTCTACTGTATATAGCCTCGCTACTGTATATAGCCTCTCTACTGTATATAGCCTCGCTACTGTATATAGCCTCGCTACTGTATATAGCCTCTCTACTGTATATAGCCTCGCTACTGTATATAGGCTCGCTACTGTATATAGCCTCGCTACTGTATATAGCCTCGCTACTGTATATAGGCTCGCTACTGTATATAGCCTCTCTACTCTACACCACAACCATCACGGTTGACAACTCCATTGTGTCCTCCTCCCAGAGCGCTAAGAACCTTGGCGTGATCCTGGACAACACCCTGTCGTTCTCAACTAACATCAAGGCGGTAGCCCGTTCCTGTAGGTTCATGCTCTACAACATCCGCAGAGTACGACCCTGCCTCACACAGGAAGCGGCGCAGGTCCTAATCCAGGCACTTGTCATCTCCCGTCTGGATTACTGCAACTCGCTGTTGGCTGGGCTCCCTGCCTGTGCCATTAAACCCCTACAACTCATCCAGAACGCCGCAGCCCGTCTGGTGTTCAACCTTCCCAAGTTCTCTCACGTCACCCCGCTCCTCCGCTCTCTCCACTGGCTTCCAGTTGAAGCTCGCATCCGCTACAAGACCATGGTGCTTGCCTACGGAGCTGTGAGGGGAACGGCACCTCAGTACCTCCAGGCTCTGATCAGTCCCTACACCCAAACAAGGGCACTGCGTTCATCCACCTCTGGCCTGCTCGCCTCCCTACCACTGAGGAAGTACAGTTCCCGCTCAGCCCAGTCAAAACTGTTCGCTGCTCTGGCTCCCCAATGGTGGAACACACTCCCTCACGACGCCAGGACAGCGGAGTCAATCACCACCTTCCGGAGACACCTGAAACCCCACCTCTTTAAGGAATACCTAGGATAGGATAAAGTAATCCCCCCTTAAAAGATTTAGATGCACTATTGTAAAGTGGCTGTTCCACTGGATGTCATAAGGTGAATGCACCAATTTGTAAGTCGCTCTGGATAAGAGCGTCTGCTAAATGACTTAAATGTAATGTAAATGTACTGTATATAGGCTCGCTACTGTATATAGCCTCGCTACTGTATATAGCCTCGCTACTATTATTTTTCACTGTCATTTTACTGTTTAAAAAAAATCTTTACTTATCTATTGTTCACCTAATACCTATTTTTTTTCTTTAAAATTGCACTGTTGGTTAGGGCCTGTAAGTAAGCATTTTACTGTAAGGTCTACTACACCTGTTGTGTTCAGCGCACGTGACAAATAAACTTTTTGATTTGATTTGTATGGCTTAAAGCGGTCCTATGGACAGATACTTCAATCTCCGCTTTTTTTCTGGCCACTCTTACGTAAAGCCCAGCTCTATGGAGTGTATGGCTTAAAGTGGTCCGATGGACAGATGCTCCAATCTCCCCTGTGGAGCTTTGCAGCTCCTTCAGGGTTATCTTTGGTCTCTTAGTTGCCTCTCTGATTAATGCCTTCCTTGCCTGGTACATGAGTTTTGGTGGGCAGCCCTCTCTTGGCAGGTTTGTTGTGGTGTCATATTCTTTCCATTTTTTATTAATGGATTTAATCGTGCTCCGTGGGATGTTCAAAGTTTCAGATATTTTTTTATAACCCAAACCTGATCTGTACTTCTTCACAAATGTATCCCTGACCTGTTTGGAGAGCTCCTTGGTCTTCATGGTGCCGCTTGCTTGGTGGACTCCGGCTCCTTTCAGAACAGATGTATATATTTTGAGGTCATGTGACAGATCATGTGACACTTAGATTGCACACAGTTAGACTTTATTGAACTAATTATATGACTTCTGAAGGTAATTGGTTGCACCAGATCTTATTTAGGGGCTTCATAGTAAAGGGGGTGAATACATATGCACACACCAGTTTTCAGTTTTTTCTTTTTGAGAATTGTTTTTAAACAAGTACATTTTTTCATTTCACTTCACCAATTTGGACTATTTTGTGTATTTTGTCAATTTAAATGACAGGTTGTAATGCAACAAAATAGGAAAAACACCAAGGGGATGAATGCTTTTGCAAGACACTGTAGGAGGGATGGTTGCTGATAAAATGTTAATATATTCCATAAAAAAATCTGCCGTTTTCAGCTTCAACATAAAACATTTCTACACTGTATTTCTCATCAATTTGATGTTGATGGACAATAAATGTGCTTTTCTTTCAAAAAGAAGGACATTTCTAAGCGACCCCAAACTTTTGATGAGTTTTCTGTATTTAATTTTTTTATACATTTGCAAAAATTTCTAAAAACACATTTTCACTTTGTTTTTATGAGTTATGGTGAGTAGATTCAATTTTGAATTCAGGCAAAATGTGGAATAAATCTTGATGAATTGGTTCTTAACTGACTTGCCTAAGTTAAATTATTATTATTATTATTATTATTATTATTAGCTGATGAACTTAGACTGAGTCCTACCCCTATGGGCACTGGTCAAAACAAGTACACTACATAGGGAATAGGGTGCCATTTAGGACTCAGTCTAAGTTCATCAGCTCTGGGATGTATTCATTTTTTAATTGATTTAACTAGGCCTAGTCTAAGTTCATCAGCTCTGGGATGTATTCATTTTTGAACAAATTCTTATCTACAATGACACCTACCCAGGAGCAGTGGGTTAACTGCCTTGTTCAGGGGCAGAACAACAGATTTGAACCTTGTCAGCTTGGGGATTCGATCCAGCAACCTTTCGGTTACTGGCCCAACGCTCTAACTACTAGGATACCTGCCGCCACAAAGCACAGATAGAGATCTAAACAGTAGAATCATCCCAATCATCTTTGACAATGACAGAACAGAACGTTCCTGCAGCACTTTTCCCAGTTGACCTGATTATGGCTGGCCTATGATTGGGAAACAGCTGCTGGAATAGTGGGGATAAGGTGCAGAAACTGTAACAGTGGGGGTTATAGTTGTGATATGGGTGGCGGGTGCAGTAACACTGGGGTTTATAGATGAGATATGGGAGTAGGGTGCAGTAACACTGGGGTTTATAGATGAGATATGGGTGTAGGGTGCAGTAACACTGGGGTTTATAGATGAGATATGGGAGTAGGGTGCAGTAACACTGGGGTTTATAGATGAGATATGGGAGTAGGGTGCAGTAACACTGGGGTTTATAGATGAGATATGGGTGTAGGGTGCAGTAACACTGGGGTTTATAGATGAGATATGGGTGTAGGGTGCAGTAACACTGGGGTTTATAGATGAGATATGGGAGTAGGGTGCAGTAACACTGGGGTTTATAGATGAGATATGGGTGTAGGGTGCAGTAACACTGGGGTTTATAGATGAGATATGGGAGTAGGGTGCAGTAACACTGGGGTTTATAGATGAGATATGGGTGTAGGGTGCAGTAACACTGGGGTTTATAGATGAGATATGGGTGTCGGGTATAGTAACGCTGGGGTTTATAGATGAGATATGGGTGTCGGGTGCATTAATACTGGGGTTTATAGATGAGATATGGGTGTAGGGTGCAGTAACACTGGGGTTTATAGATGAGATATGGGAGTAGGGTGCAGTAACACTGGGGTTTATAGATGAGATATGGGTGTAGGGTGCAGTAACACTGGGGTTTATAGATGAGATATGGGTGTAGGGTGCAGTAACACTGGGGTTTATAGATGAGATATGGGTGGCGGGTGCAGTAACACTGGGGTTTATAGATGAGATATGGGAGTAGGGTGCAGTAACACTGGGGTTTATAGATGAGATATGGGTGGCGGGTGCAGTAACACTGGGGTTTATAGATGAGATATGGGTGTCGAGTGCATTAATACTGGGGTTTATATGATGAGAGGAGATATGGGTGTAGGGTGCATTGACACTGGGGTTTATAGATGAGATATGGGAGTAGGGTGCAGTAACACTGGGGTTTATAGATGAGATATGGGTGTAGGGTGCAGTAGCACTGGGGTTTATAGATGAGATATGGGTGTCGGGTATAGTAACGCTGGGGTTTATAGATGAGATATGGGTGTCGGGTGCATTAATACTGGGGTTTATAGATGAGATATGGGTGTAGGGTGCAGTAGCACTAGGGTTTGTAGATGAGATATTGGAGTAGGGTGCAGTAACACTGGGGTTTATAGATGAGATATGGGTGTAGGGTGCAGTAACACTGGGGTTTGTAGATGAGATATGGGAGTAGGGTGCAGTAACACTAGGGTTTATAGATGAGATATGGGAGTAGGGTGCAGTAGCACTGGGGTTTATAGATGAGATATGGGTGTCGGGTGCAGTAACACTGGGGTTTTATATGAGATATGGGTGTCGAGTATAGTAACGCTGGGGTTTATAGATGAGATATGGGTGTAGGGTGCAGTAACACTGGGGTTTATAGATGAGATATGGGAGTAGGGTGCAGTAACACTGGGGTTTATAGATGAGATATGGGAGTAGGGTGCAGTAACACTGGGGTTTCTAGATGAGATATGGGTGTAGGGTGCAGTAGCACTGGGGTTTATAGATGAGATATGGGTGTCGAGTATAGTAACGCTGGGGTTTATAGATGAGATATGGGTGTCGGGTGCATTAATACTGGGGTTTATATGATGAGAGGAGATATGGGTGTAGGGTGCATTGACACTGGGGTTTATAGATGAGATATGGGTGTAGGGTGCAGTAACACTGGGGTTTATAGATGAGATATGGGAGTAGGGTGCAGTAACACTGGGGTTTATAGATGAGATATGGGTGTAGGGTGCAGTAACACTGGGGTTTATAGATGAGATATGGGAGTAGGGTGCAGTAACACTGGGGTTTATAGATGAGATATGGGTGTAGGGTGCAGTAACACTGGGGTTTATAGATGAGATATGGGAGTAGGGTGCATTGACACTGGGGTTTATAGATGAGATATGGGAGTAGGGTGCAGTAACACTAGGGTTTGTAGATGAGATATGGGAGTAGGGTGCAGTAACACTGGGGTTTATAGATGAGATATGGGAGTAGGGTGCAGTAACACTGGGGTTTATAGATGAGATATGGGTGTAGGGTGCAGTAGCACTGGGGTTTATAGATGAGATATGGGTGTCGAGTATAGTAACGCTGGGGTTTATAGATGAGATATGGGTGTAGGGTGCATTAATACTGGGGTTTATATGATGAGAGGAGATATGGGTGTAGATGAGTATAGTAACACTGGGGTTTATAGATGAGATATGGGTGCCGGGTGCAGTAACACTGGGGTTTATAGATGAGATATGGGTGTAGGGTGCATTGACACTGGGGTTTATAGATGAGATATGGGAGTAGGGTGCAGTAACACTGGGGTTTATAGATGAGATATGGGTGTAGGGTGCATTAACACTGGGGTTTATAGATGAGATATGGGTGTCGGGTGCAGTAACACTGGGGTTTATAGATGACATATGGGAGTAGGGTGCAGTAACACTGGGGTTTATAGATTAGATATGGGAGTAGGGTGCAGTAACACTGGGGTTTATAGATGAGATATGGGAGTAGGGTGCATTGACACTGGGGTTTATAGATGACATATGGGAGTAGGGTGCAGTAACACTGGGGTTTATAGATGACATATGGGAGTAGGGTGCAGTAGCACTGGGGTTTATAGATGAGATATGGGTGTCGGGTGCAGTAACACTGGGGTTTATAGATGAGATATGGGTGTCGGGTGCAGTAACACTGGGGTTTATAGATGACATATGGGTGTAGGGTGCATTGACACTGGGGTTTATAGATGACATATGGGAGTAGGGTGCAGTAACACTGGGGTTTATAGATGAGATATGGGTGTAGGGTGCAGTAACACTGGGGTTTATAGATGAGGTATGGGTGTAGGGTGCAGTAGCACTGGGGTTTATAGATGAGATATGGGTGGCGGGTGCATTGACACTGGGTTTATAGATGAGATATGGGAGTAGGGTGCAGTAACACTGGGGTTTATAGATGAGATATGGGAGTAGGGTGCAGTAACACTGGGGTTTATAGATGAGATATGGGTGTAGGGTGCAGTAGCACTGGGGTTTATAGATGAGATATGGGTGAGTATAGTAACGCTGGGGTTTATAGATGAGATATGGGTGTCGGGTGCATTAATACTGGGGTTTATATGATGAGAGGAGATATGGGTGTCGAGTATAGTAACACTGGGGTTTATAGATGAGATATGGGTGCCGGGTGCAGTAACACTGGGGTTTATAGATGACATATGGGTGTAGGGTGCATTGACACTGGGGTTTATAGATGAGATATGGGAGTAGGGTGCAGTAACACTGGGGTTTATAGATGAGATATGGGTGTAGGGTGCATTAACACTGGGGTTTATAGATGAGATATGGGTGTCGGGTGCAGTAACACTGGGGTTTATAGATGACATATGGGAGTAGGGTGCAGTAACACTGGGGTTTATAGATTAGATATGGGAGTAGGGTGCATTGACACTGGGGTTTATAGATGACATATGGGAGTAGGGTGCAGTAACACTGGGGTTTATAGATGACATATGGGAGTAGGGTGCAGTAACACTGGGGTTTATAGATGAGATATGGGAGTAGGGTGCAGTAACACTGGGGTTTCTAGATGAGATATGGGAGTAGGGTGCAGTAACACTGGGGTTTCTAGATGAGATATGGGTGTAGGGTGCAGTAGCACTGGGGTTAATAGATGAGATATGGGAGTAGGGTGCAGTAACACTGGGGTTTCTAGATGAGATATGGGAGTAGGGTGCAGTAACACTGGGGTTAATAGATGAGATATGGGAGTAGGGTGCAGTAACACTGGGGTTTCTAGATGAGATATGGGAGTAGGGTGCAGTAACACTGGGGTTTCTAGATGAGATATGGGTGTAGGGTGCAGTAGCACTGGGGTTTATAGATGAGATATGGGTGTCGGGCAGTAACGCTGGGGTTTATAGATGAGATATGGGTGTCGGGTGCATTAACACTGGGGTTTATATGATGAGAGGAGATATGGGTGTAGGGTGCATTGACACTGGGGTTTATAGATGAGATATGGGTGGCGGGTGCAGTAACACTGGGGTTTATAGATGAGATATGGGAGTAGGGTGCAGTAACACTGGGGTTTCTAGATGAGATATGGGAGTAGGGTGCAGTAGCACTGGGGTTTATAGATGAGATATGGGTGTAGGGTGCAGTAACACTGGGGTTTATAGATGAGATATGGGTGTAGGGTGCAGTAACACTGGGGTTTATAGATGACATATGGGTGTAGGGTGCATTGACACTGGGGTTTATAGATGACATATGGGAGTAGGGTGCAGTAACACTGGGGTTTATAGATGAGATATGGGTGTAGGGTGCAGTAACACTGGGGTTTATAGATGAGGTATGGGTGTAGGGTGCAGTAGCACTGGGGTTTATAGATGAGATATGGGTGGCGGGTGCATTGACACTGGGTGCTATAGATGAGATATGGGAGTAGGGTGCAGTAACACTGGGGTTTATAGATGAGATATGGGAGTAGGGTGCAGTAACACTGGGGTTTATAGATGAGATATGGGTGTAGGGTGCAGTAGCACTGGGGTTTATAGATGAGATATGGGTGTCGGGTATAGTAACGCTGGGGTTTATAGATGAGATATGGGTGTCGGGTGCATTAATACTGGGGTTTATAGATGAGATATGGGTGTCGAGTATAGTAACGCTGGGGTTTATAGATGAGATATGGGTGTCGGGTGCATTAATACTGGGGTTTATATGATGAGATGAGATATGGGTGTAGGGTGCAGTAACACTGGGGTTTCTAGATGAGATATGGGAGTAGGGTGCAGTAACACTGGGGTTTATAGATGAGATATGGGTGTAGGGTGCATTAACACTGGGGTTTATAGATGAGATATGGGTGTCGGGTGCAGTAACACTGGGGTTTATAGATGACATATGGGAGTAGGGTGCAGTAACACTGGGGTTTATAGATTAGATATGGGAGTAGGGTGCATTGACACTGGGGTTTATAGATGACATATGGGAGTAGGGTGCAGTAACACTGGGGTTTATAGATGAGATATGGGAGTAGGGTGCAGTAACACTGGGGTTTATAGATGAGATATGGGAGTAGGGTGCAGTAACACTGGGGTTTATAGATGAGATATGGGAGTAGGGTGCAGTAACACTGGGGTTTATAGATGAGATATGGGAGTAGGGTGCAGTAACACTGGGGTTTCTAGATGAGATATGGGTGTAGGGTGCAGTAGCACTGGGGTTTATAGATGAGATATGGGTGTCGAGTATAGTAACGCTGGGGTTTATAGATGAGATATGGGTGTAGGGTGCAGTAACACTGGGGTTTATATGATGAGATATGGGTGTAGGGTGCATTGACACTGGGGTTTATAGATGAGATATGGGTGGCGGGTGCAGTAACACGGGTTTATAGATGAGATATGGGAGTAGGGTGCAGTAACACTGGGGTTTAGAGATGAGATATGGGTGTAGGGTGCAGTAACACTGGGGTTTATAGATGAGATATGGGAGTAGGGTGCAGTAACACTGGGGTTTATAGATGAGATATGGGAGTAGGGTGCAGTAACACTGGGGTTTATAGATGAGATATGGGAGTAGGGTGCATTGACACTGGGGTTTATAGATGAGATATGGGAGTAGGGTGCAGTAACACTAGGGTTTGTAGATGAGATATGGGAGTAGGGTGCAGTAACACTGGGGTTTATAGATGAGATATGGGAGTAGGGTGCAGTAACACTGGGGTTTATAGATGAGATATGGGTGTAGGGTGCAGTAGCACTGGGGTTTATAGATGAGATATGGGTGTCGAGTATAGTAACGCTGGGGTTTATAGATGAGATATGGGTGTCGGGTGCATTAATACTGGGGTTTATATGATGAGAGGAGATATGGGTGTCAGTATAGTAACACTGGGGTTTATAGATGAGATATGGGTGCCGGGTGCAGTAACACTGGGGTTTATAGATGACATATGGGTGTAGGGTGCATTGACACTGGGGTTTATAGATGAGATATGGGAGTAGGGTGCAGTAACACTGGGGTTTATAGATGAGATATGGGTGTAGGGTGCAGTAACACTGGGGTTTATAGATGAGATATGGGTGTAGGGTGCAGTAGCACTGGGGTTTATAGATGAGATATGGGTGGCGGGTGCATTGACACTGGGGTTTATATGTTGAGATGAGATATGGGTGTAGGGTGCAGTAACACTGGGGTTTATAGATGAGATATGGGAGTAGGGTGCAGTAACACTGGGGTTTATAGATGAGATATGGGTGTAGGGTGCAGTAGCACTGGGGTTTATAGATGAGATATGGGTGTCGAGTATAGTAACGCTGGGGTTTATAGATGAGATATGGGTGTCGGGTGCATTAATACTGGGGTTTATATGATGAGAGGAGATATGGGTGTAGAGTATAGTAACACTGGGGTTTATAGATGAGATATGGGTGCCGGGTGCAGTAACACTGGGGTTTATAGATGACATATGGGTGTAGGGTGCATTGACACTGGGGTTTATAGATGAGATATGGGAGTAGGGTGCAGTAACACTGGGGTTTATAGATGAGATATGGGTGTAGGGTGCATTAACACTGGGGTTTATAGATGAGATATGGGTGTCGGGTGCAGTAACACTGGGGTTTATAGATGACATATGGGAGTAGGGTGCAGTAACACTGGGGTTTATAGATTAGATATGGGAGTAGGGTGCATTGACACTGGGGTTTATAGATGACATATGGGAGTAGGGTGCAGTAACACTGGGGTTTATAGATTAGATATGGGAGTAGGGTGCAGTAACACTGGGGTTTCTAGATTAGATATGGGAGTAGGGTGCATTGACACTGGGGTTTATAGATGAGATATGGGAGTAGGGTGCAGTAACACTGGGGTTTATAGATTAGATATGGGAGTAGGGTGCAGTAACACTGGGGTTTATAGATGACATATGGGAGTAGGGTGCAGTAACACTGGGGTTTATAGATTAGATATGGAGTAGGGTGCAGTAACACTGGGGTTTCTAGATTAGATATGGGAGTAGGGTGCATTGACACTGGGGTTTATAGATGAGATATGGGAGTAGGGTGCAGTAACACTGGGGTTTATAGATTAGATATGGGAGTAGGGTGCATTGACACTGGGGTTTATAGATGAGATATGGGAGTAGGGTGCAGTAACACTGGGGTTTATAGATTAGATATGGGAGTAGGGTGCAGTAACACTGGGGTTTATAGATGACATATGGGAGTAGGGTGCAGTAACACTGGGGTTTATAGATTAGATATGGGAGTAGGGTAACACTGGGGTTTCTAGATTAGATATGGGAGTAGGGTGCATTGACACTGGGGTTTATAGATGAGATATGGGAGTAGGGTGCAGTAACACTGGGGTTTATAGATTAGATATGGGAGTAGGGTGCAGTAACACTGGGGTTTATAGATGAGATATGGATGTAGGGTGCAGTAACACTGGGGTTATAGATGAGATATGGGAGTAGGGTGCAGTAACACTGGGGTTTCTAGATGAGATATGGGAGTAGGGTGCAGTAACACTGGGGTTTCTAGATGAGATATGGGTGTAGGGTGCAGTAGCACTGGGGTTTATAGATGAGATATGGGTGTCGGGTATAGTAACGCTGGGGTTTATAGATGAGATATGGGTGTCGGGTGCATTAATACTGGGGTTTATATGATGAGAGGAGATATGGGTGTAGGGTGCATTGACACTGGGGTTTATAGATGAGACACTGCAGGGTTTATAGATGAGATATGGGAGTAGGGTGCAGTAACACTGTAGGGTGCAGTAACACTGGGGTTTATAGATGAGATATGGGAGTAGGGTGCAGTAACACTGGGGTTTATAGATGAGATATGGGAGTAGGGTGCAGTAACACTGGGGTTTATAGATGAGATATGGGAGTAGGGTGCATTGACACTGGGGTTTATAGATGAGATATGGGAGTAGGGTGCAGTAACACTAGGGTTTGTTTATAGTAGGGTGCAGTAACACTGGGGTTTATAGATGAGATATGGGAGTAGGGTGCAGTAACACTGGGGTTTATAGATGAGATATGTAGGGGTTTGCAGTAGCACTGGGGTTAATAGATGAGATATGGGTGTCTGGGTATAGTAACGCTGGGGTTTATAGATGAGATATGGGTGCAGTAACACTGGGGTTTATAGATGAGATATGGGTGTAGGGTGTTTATAGATAACACTGGGGTTTATAGATGAGATATGGGAGTAGGGTGCAGTAACACTGGGGTTTATAGATGAGATATGGGTGTAGGGTGCAGTAACACTGGGGTTTATAGATGAGATATGGGAGTAGGGTGCAGTAACACTGGGGTTTATAGATGAGATATGGGAGTAGGGTGTAACACTGGGGTTTATAGATGAGATATGGGAGTAGGGTGCATTGACACTGTGGTTTATAGATGAGATATGGGAGTAGGGTGCAGTAACACTAGGGTTTGTAGATGAGATATGGGAGTAGGGTGCAGTAACACTGGGGTTTATAGATGAGATATGGGAGTAGGGTGCAGTAACACTGGGGTTTATAGATGAGATATGGGTGTAGGGTGCAGTAGCACTGGGGTTAATAGATGAGATATGGGTGTCGAGTATAGTAACGCTGGGGTTTATAGATGAGATATGGGTGTCGGGTGCATTAATACTGGGGTTTATATGATGAGAGGAGATATGGGTGTCGAGTATAGTAACACTGGGGTTTATAGATGAGATATGGGTGCCGGGTGCAGTAACACTGGGGTTTATAGATGACATATGGGTGTAGGGTGCATTGACACTGGGGTTTATAGATGAGATATGGGAGAGGGTGCAGTAACACTGGGGTTTATAGATGAGATATGGGTGTAGGGTGCATTAACACTGGGGTTTATAGATGAGATATGGGTGTCGGGTGCAGTAACACTGGGGTTTATAGATGACATATGGGAGTAGGGTGCATTGACACTGGGGTTTATAGATGACATATGGGAGTAGGGTGCAGTAACACTGGGGTTTATAGATGACATATGGGAGTAGGGTGCAGTAACACTGGGGTTTATAGATGAGATATGGGAGTAGGGTGCAGTAACACTGGGGTTTATAGATGAGATATGGGTGTAGGGTGCATTAACACTGGGGTTTATAGATGAGATATGGGTGTAGGGTGCAGTAACACTGGGGTTTATAGATGACATATGGGTGTAGGGTGCATTGACACTGGGGTTTATAGATGACATATGGGAGTAGGGTGCAGTAACACTGGGGTTTATAGATGAGATATGGGTGTAGGGTGCAGTAACACTGGGGTTTATAGCTGAGATATGGGTGTAGGTGCAGTAGCACTGGGGTTTATAGATGAGATATGGGAGTAGGGTGCAGTAACACTGGGGTTTATAGATGAGATATGGGAGTAGGGTGCAGTAACACTGGGGTTTATAGATGAGATATGGGAGTAGGGTGCAGTAACACTGGGGTTTATAGATGAGATATGGGAGTAGGGTGCAGTAACACTGGGGTTTATAGATGAGATATGGGAGTAGGGTGCAGTAACACTGGGGTTTATAGATGAGATATGGGAGTAGGGTGCAGTAACACTGGGGTTTATAGATGAGATATGGGAGTAGGGTGCAGTAACACTGGGGTTTATAGATGAGATATGGGTGTAGGGTGCATTGACACTGGGGTTTATAGATGACATATGGGAGTAGGGTGCAGTAACACTGGGGTTTATAGATGACATATGGGTGTAGGGTGCATTGACACTGGGGTTTATAGATGACATATGGGAGTAGGGTGCAGTAACACTGGGGTTTATAGATGAGATATGGGTGTAGGGTGCAGTAACACTGGGGTTTATAGATGAGATATGGGTGTAGGGTGCAGTAACACTTGGGTTTATAGATGAGATATGGATGTAGGGTGCAGTAACACTGGGGTTTATAGATTAGATATGGGAGTAGGGTGCAGTAACACTGGGGTTTATAGATGAGATATGGGTGTAGGGTGCAGTAACACTGGGGTTTATAGATGAGATATGGGTGTAGGGTGCAGTAACACTGGGGTTTATAGATGAGATATGTGTGTAGGGTGCAGTAACACTGGGGTTTATAGATGAGATATGGGTGTAGGGTGCAGTAACACTGGGGTTTATAGATGAGATATGGGTGTAGGGTGCAGTAACACTGGGGTTTATAGATGAGATATGGGTGTAGGGTGCAGTAACAGTCAGGGTTATGGAGGGTTGAAAGAAAGGAGAGAGGGAGTGAGTGAGTGAGTGAGAGGGGAGAACCTGAGGGACAAGAGAGAGTGAGGGAGAAAAGGGCTGAGGGAAAGAGTTCTTCACATGTGTTCTCCTCATTACCCTGAGCTGCATGCTGCTCATTCTGCAGGAATGTGCTGCTAACGTGTCTGTAACCTCCACCTTCACACACACACACACACACACACACACACACACACACACACACACACACACACACACACACACACACACACACACACACACACACACACACACACACACACACACACACACACACACACACACACACACACACACACACACACACACACACCCACACCACACCACACCACACTTAATAAGACTCCCCATTGCTCTAACCACACAGCTGCTCTGTGCGATACAGCACATCACATAATACAAACCTCAAAGGAATAGTTCACAGAAATTACATAATTACATATTGGTTTTCTTAGTCTGTAAGCAGTCTATGGACAAGATATGAGAGCAAACCATGCTATGGTTTAGTTTCCCGGGCACTGTTTCCAAATGCTAACAAATCCCATTGAAGTCATGAGACCAATATAATAATTTTCTAACATCTTGTCCAAGTCAAGACTGGGGTACTTATTGTTGGAGCCAAAGCACAGATAGAGAATCTGGCATTTTAATTTACGGGCAATAAAATTAAAACACCAGGTAAAACACCTCGTCGTTATTTTAGATTCTGAACTCAGTTTCGAGTCACACATTAGGAACATGAACAAAATAGCTTTTCACCACCTGAGGAACATTGCCAAGGTGCGGCCGTTTCTCTCTCAGGCTGATGCAGAGTGCCTCATCCATGCTTTTATTACAAGCAGGGTTGACTACTGTAATGCTGCAGCACCGATACTGACCAAGGCCAGTTGGAGAGCATACATTTCATCGGTTTTAAGGTCTCTGCACTGGCTGCCTGTGAGTTTTACAATTCATTTTAAGATTATTCTGTTTGTTTTTAAATCACCCCAATACAGACACGCTTTTAAGTTATGTACCCAGTAGGTCCCTCAGGTCCTCTGGCACTGGCCGTTTAACGATCCCAAAGTCTAGGACCAAGAGGCTGAATGGGAGAGTGCTTTTTTGGTGGTAAGAGTTCTATTTTAGGTTATGATTGACACTTGCTCCAGCCACATACAGAAGCACACACACACACACACACACACACACACACACACACACACACACACACACACACACACACACACACACACACACACACACACACACACACACACACACACACACACACACACACACACACACACACACACACACACACACACACACACACACACACACACACATAAAAAGTACTACATTTACATTTACATTTAAGTCATTTAGCAGACGCTTTTATCCAGAGCGACTTACAAATTGGTGCATTCACCTTATGACATCCAGTGGAACAGCCACTTTACAATAGTGCATCTAAATCTTTTAAGGGGGTGAGAAGGATTACTTTATCCTATCCTAGGTATTTCTTAAAGAGGTGGGGTTTCAGGTGTCTCCGGAAGGTGGTGATTGACTCCGCTGTCCTGGCGTCGTGAGGGAGTTTGTTCCACCATTGGGGGCCAGAGCAGCGAACAGTTTTGACTGGGCTGAGCGGGAACTGTACTTCCTCAGTGGTAGGGAGGCGAGCAGGCCAGAGGTGGATGAACGCAGTGCCCTTGTTTGGGTGTAGGGCCTGATCAGAGCCTGGAGGTACTGAGGTGCCGTTCCCCTCACAGCTCCGTAGGCAAGCACCATGGTCTTGTAGCGGATGCGAGCTTCAACTGGAAGCCAGTGGAGAGAGCGGAGGAGCGGGGTGACGTGAGAGAACTTGGGAAGGTTGAACACCAGACGGGCTGCGGCGTTCTGGATGAGTTGTAGGGGTTTAATGGCACAGGCAGGGAGCCCAGCCAACAGCGAGTTGCAGTAATCCAGACGGGAGATGACAAGTGCCTGGATTAGGACCTGCGCCGCTTCCTGTGTGAGGCAGGGTCGTACTCTGCGGATGTTGTAGAGCATGAACCTACAGGAACGGGCCACCGCCTTGATGTTAGTTGAGAACGACAGGGTGTTGTCCAGGATCACGCCAAGGTTCTTAGCGCTCTGGGAGGAGGACACAATGGAGTTGTCAACCGTGATGGCGAGATCATGGAACGGGCAGTCCTTCCCCGGGAGGAAGAGCAGCTCCGTCTTGCCGAGGTTCAGCTTGAGGTGGTGATCCGTCATCCACACTGATATGTCTGCCAGACATGCAGAGATGCGATTCGCCACCTGGTCTAAATTGTCATACTTGAGTAAAAGTAAAGATACCTTCATCGAAAAAGTGAAAGCCACCCAGTAAAATACTACTTGAGTAAAAGTCTAAAAGTTTCTGGTTTTAAAGTGCAGTGGTGGAGAAATTATTCCTCATACTAAAAGTACAAAGTACAAGTAAATGCAATACATTAAATTCCTTATATTAAGCAAACCAGATGGCACTATTCTTGTACTTTTATTTATTTACGGACAGCCAGGGGCACACTTCAACACTCAGAAATAATTTACAAATGCGGTATTTGTGTTTAGTGAGTACACTATGTCAGAGCGGGTAGGGGTGACATTGTGTTATATTGATAGGTGCATGAATCGGTCACCTAATCTTCCATTTGGCTCATTCATCCCTCCTCCTCTCCCCTGTAACCATTTCCCAGGTCTTAATTTAGAGTTGAAGTCAGAAGTTTACATACACTTAGGTTGGAGTCATTAAAACTAGTTTTTCAACCACTCCACAAATTTCTTGTTAACACACTATGGTTTTGGCAAGTCGGTTAGGACATCTACTTTGTGCATGACAAAAGTAATATTCCCAACAATTGTTCACAGACAGATTATTTAACTTATAATTGTCACGACTTCTGACGAATGTACCTTGGTGTGAAAAGTGCAAATCAATCCCAGAACAACAGCAAAGAACCTTGTGAAGATGCTGGAGGAAACAGTTACAAAAGTATCTATATCTACAGTAAAACGAGTCCTATATCAACATAACCTGAAAGGCCGCACAGCAAGGAAGAAGCCACTGCTCCAAAACTACCATAAAAAAAGCCAGACTACGTTTTGCAACTGCACATGGGGACAAAGATCGTACTTTTTAGAGAAATGTCCTCTGGTCTGATGAAACAAAAATTGAACTGTTTGGCCATAATGACCATTGTTATGTTTGGAGGAAAAAGGGGTAGGTTTGCAAGCCGAAGAACACCATCCCAACCGTGAAGCACGGGGGTGGCAGCATCATGTTGTGGGGGTGCTTTACTGCAGGAAGGACTGGTGCACTTCACAAAATAGATGGCATCATGAGGGAGGAAAATTACGTGGATATATTGAAGCAACATCTCAAGACATCAGTCAGGAAGTTAAAGCTTGGTCTCAAATGGGTCTTCCAAATGGACAATGCATACAAAGTCAAGGTATTGGAGTGGCCATCACAAAGCCCTGACCTCAATCCTATAGAACATTTGTGGGCAGAACTGAAAAAGTGTGTGCGAGCAAGGAGGCCTACAAACCTGACTCAGTTACACCAGCTCTGTTAGGAGGAATGGGCCAAAATTCACCCAACTTATTGTGGGAAGCTTGTGGAAGGCTACTTGAAACGTTTGACCCAAGTTAAACAATTTAAAGGCAATGCTACCAAATACTAATTGAGTGTATGTAAACTTCTGACCCACTGGGAATGTGATGAAAGAAATAAAAGCTGAAATAAATCATTCTCTCTACTATTATTCTGACATTTCACATTCTTAAAGTGGTGATCCTAACTGACCTAAAAGTTGGAATGTTTACTAGGATTAAATGTCAGGAATTGTGAAAGACTGAGTTTAAATGTGTTTGGCTAAGGTGTCTGTAAACTTCCGACCTCAACTGTAAACATGCACAGAGCATGGTGAGAAAACATCCTCCAACACTGGAGATTGTAACACTTTTTTGGATAGTCTACAAATGAACTATCTAGTAACCCTTGCTCTAACCCTATCCTTACCCCTTTACCTAACTCTTATTCTAAACCTAACCTTGCTTAT